>NC_135627.1:20708125-21017500 GCF_053574225.1 Canis aureus | reverse complement strand
TTAGCAGGCTTTTCTATTTTGTATAAATGTGTCCCTTGCTATGTTGATTTTTGCATAATTCATTGGAAGTTTCAAAGTGAAAATTAAATATTAATTTACCATAGTGGACATTGATTAGTACTTAAATTTGATATTTTGAAAATACAGTATCAAATATCATATTTGATAATATGATAACAAAAAAGCAGGAAACACTCTCTGCATGTATATTTTCTTCTCTATTATCTCCATTTGGTAGTACCATTTAAAACATGTACTGAATCTTCAGAACTAGAGTGTGAGCAACCTGAGAATAGAAATGCAGAAGGGCTGTCAGTCATCTATTTTACAAGTGTTGTACTTTGACAAAATAAATCAGACCTTTTTTCTGGGTTCAATTAAGCATAGAGTAATTTGCTTATTTAAAAGGTGTGTCCATTGTTCTTCTCACTTCCATATTATTCAACATTTCTTCAGAATAGGAGGACTTTTTCTTCTTGTTCATTTCATTTGTTTTAAGTGTCATATAAGCTAGCCTGCATTTTGCTAAAATTATATGAATATATCCATTAAGATGTGCTTGAGATCAGTGTACTGGAAAATTTATAATAATTTGACAGAATTTTACATCTGAGGAATCTAATAATCCATTTTAAAATGGGATTTGGGCTTATATATCATCGTTATTTTTTATTTTATTTTTCTAGAAATTCCAGATTATATATATATATATAATATATTCAGACATATTATATATATATAATGAGTTTGGAAAACAAAAAACAGAAATGTGTCACTTTATCACAAATATTTTGAGTAGCCCTGTTCTAGATTTCTTTAGTGAAGAATGCTTATCTGGGTCTCATACATATTTACCCAATACATTTCTAACCCTTTTTCATCTTTTATATGGTTCCATCCTGTATATATTTTCATATGAGCATCATGACACTAAGCTAAGAAAATGTTCATGCTTGCTTCTTTGCAGAAAATACTAATGAGAGTTACTTTTGGCCTGAATTTTTATGAAAAGCTAGAAAAATAAGCATCGTTTTTACATCATTCTGTGTTTTTCTGGAAGCTATTTCCTGTGTGAATGTGGATATTAGGGCAATAGTGGGAGATGTCAGAAAGCATATATGATGTTCATACAGTACAGAGGTGACAGTACTAGCCAAGAGAAAAAAAAATCATAATGAGCAATAGCGACAGTACAAAGTTGGCCTTTGGGACACATCCATCCACCTTCATTTACTTTGTATTCTCTTCCCAGCCACAGTGGCCATCCTTGAGACACATCTATCTGAATCATACTCTCTGACATGTGGAAACTCTCACTTTTTGAACCCTGATTCATTGTTTGATTATTTTTATAAGACTACATTTTTGGCCCTGGAGCTCTTTGATTTTTTTGCTCTATATAGTCTACTTGGAATATATGTCTGAACACAATATGAAACTCTGCCACAGTAATCCAGACTGTCAGCTCTCAGCTTCCTTGGATTACTCTTTTGGGTTCATGACCTGAAGCGGCATATACCCAAGACTTAGCTGTCATCCTGGAGATGCTGTGTTCTAAAACAATGATTCTCCATCCACTCTTTAACATTCTGAGAATACATTCAATGGTTAAAGCTATGTTTGCCTGATGAAACTGAAATCAAACACACTGATAAAATGCTATTTCATTTATTACTACTTCAATAGCTTCAAAATGTAGATTATTACTTATACCAGTAAGGCATCCATGAGATTTTTTTTTACATTTTTATTTTAATCTCTCAGTGCTCATAATGACAAGTGCTCTCCTTAATCCCCATAACCCTTCAACCGCATCACATGTTTCACCCATACACCCACCTACCTTCTCTCTGGTTATCATCAGTTTGTTCCCTATAGTTGAGTCTTTTTCTTGGCTTGTCCTCTTTTTTTTTTTTTTTTGCTCCTTTGCTTGTTTGTTTTGTTTCTTAAATCCCACATATTAGTGGGATTATATGGTATTTGTCTTTCTCTGACTTATTTTGTTTAGCTCAATCCATGTCATTGCAGATGACAAGATTTCCTTCTTTTTATGGCTTAATAATATTCTATTGTATATATTTTGTATGTATATATATATATATACAATCAATATCTATCATCTATCATCTATCTATCTATACAATCAATCAATATATATATATTTATATATTGTGTCCCTGATATTTAATATTTGTTCTTCCAATCCATGAGGATGGAATATATTTCTACTTCTTTGTGTCTTCAATTTCTTTTGTCAGTATCTATAGTTTTCAGAATACAGTCTTTCACCTCTTTGGTTAGGTTTATTCCTAGGCATCTTATTGCTTTGGTTGCATTACAAATGGATGGTTTTCTTAATTTCTCTTTCTGCTGCTTCATTATTGGTATATAGAAATGCAACATATTTTTGTAGATTGATTTTGTATCCTCTGACTTTATTGAATTTGTTTACCTGGGATGCCTGGGTGACTCAGGAGTTTCGCACCTGCCTTCAACTCAGGGCATGATCCTGGGGTCCCGGGATCAAGTCCTACATTGGGCTCCCTGCATGGAGCCTGCTTCTCCCTCTGTCTGTGTCTCTGCTGCTCTGTCTCTGTGTCTCTCATGAATAAATAAGTAAAATCTTAAAAAAAAAAGAATTTGTTTACCTGTTTTTTGGTGGAGTCTTTAGGGTTTTATATATATAGTATTATGTCATCTGCAAATACTGAAAGTTTTAATTCTTCCTTACCAATTTGGGTGCCTTTTATTTCTTTTTCTTGTCAGATTGCTGTGACTAGGACTTCCGGTACTATGTCAAGTAAACATGGTGAGAGTAGACATCCTTGGGGTATATAGGGTGATTTGATAGTTATCTAGTTGTGTTCATAAGATGACATGACTTAGGGTCCTACTCCACCACCATCTTCTCTCTCCATGGATTACAGGCATCTATGAGCTTTAGATTTATCATCATATTTAGATCATTCTTACAATTAAAATTTTTTTAAAGTTCCAAAAGGAGTTATTCATTATCTTTTCTATCTTAAAACTTTTCATAATAAAAAAAAAAACTTTTCATACTAGTAAGTACTTTAAATTGTATCTTTCCTGTTGGTTTATTTTTATATCTTCTCTAGCCCCAATAATAGATTCTAGATCTTATTTTGTAAAGAAGTTTCAAGATACATTTTGCAAACCTTTTGTTTATACAAGCTCAGGTAAAATCTTGAAGGTAACTGCAACTAATCTATTAATGGCCATGTAAAATGGCTATAAAAAACAAGCTATAGACTTCTAAAATTGACATTAACATACATTTTTATGAAATGATAACGCTAGGCATTTTATTAGAGATTTTTTTTTAATAAAAGTCACTGTTTTTGGAAATGTTGACAACTAATGCAATTTTCCAAAAGAAGAACCTATGCAGCTTTTAACTGATGACAGAGAATCATGAATAGAAATGCTATGGAAACGTGATTTCATAGTGTAAAAAATGTAGAAACATGCCATAGACATCTATTTATACCAGTTGCTGCATATGATCCATAGAAACTGATTTTCCCTCTCACTGCATATGCATTTTACAATCCTTATTGGATGATGAAATATACTTTAAAACTTCTGGTTATGAGGAAAAATATATAATTTTCAAAATTATAGCTCTTCTTTTTAAAAAATATTTTTTTTATTTATTCAGGATAGACAGGGTGGGGGGGCAGAGACACAGGCAGAGAGAGAAGCAGGCTCCATGCAGGGAGCCTGATGTGGGACTCGATCCCGGGTCTCCAGGATCACACCCTGGATTGAAGACGGCACTAAACCTCTGGGCCACCGGGGCTGCCCTATAACTCTTCTTACACTCATTTTGACTGCTGATTTTATATACATCAAAAATATTCCATTTCTGGATAGTTGAACATATTTTGAGCTAAACATAAGTAAATGATACTTACAATAAGTAAATGAAAACACAATCATATTAAAGGAAATACTATCTGTGAGTATATTAATCACATGTTAATGGAGTATCAAGTCTATGCTGAAAACTGGGTTACAAAAGTGTAGGTCTAAAGATAAAAAAGACATGCGTGTAATATTAATGTATGCTATTAGACACAAATTCACAGAATCTAGTGGAGACATAAAAAAATACCATGTAATTTTAAAAATGCATGTTAAGTGTAAATGTGTAGATCACTTTATTATCCCCTAGCATTTCTATGGATCAAGACTGAAGGACTCAGTAGGTCTAACTAGAGTCTCCTATGGGATTCTAGCTCAGAGTCTCCTATGGGATTACAAACAGTGGATAGAGCTAAAACATTTCAGGGTTGGCCATCACCTCTTTCTTCATGTAGACTCAGGAATTGCTATGTGCTATTTTCTACTTGGGCTAGTTTAGGCTTCTTCACCACATGGTGGCTTCAGGGCAATACACTTACATGCCATTTCAAGGTTCCAAATGAAAGTGTTCCAGTGAACAGCGTGGTATTTAACCACCTTTTCTAATCTAACTTTGTATATATGTATGTATCTTGTGTGTATAAACATACATATGTGTCAGTGTAAGCATACACATACAAACAAACAGAGAAAGAAAGAACATTGGGCATTTATATGTATAACCTAATTTATTCTGTTTGGGGAAAATATTTGGAGGAAATAAAACCTACTCAAATCTTAGAGAATTGTCATTCTCATTTTTTTAAAATTATTTTAAAAATTTTTAGTTAATTATAAATTTACATGCTGTTTTAAAAAATACTAGAGATACTATGTACTCATTAACCATTACCTCCAGTTATCCCAAGTCAAGTAGTGTAACTACTTTAAAAAACTGTGGTGCATTATCACAATCATAATATTGGCATCAATATAGGCAAAATATTATAGAGTATTTCTATAATGCAAGAATCCTATACCTTTTATGGTCATACCAAGATCTTTCCTGTCTTCGCCTCCTTGTTAACCCCTGGCAACCATTAATCTGTTCTTCATTTCTGTAATCGGCATTTCAAAAACGATAGGGTAAATGGAATCATATGTTTTGTATTTAGGAATGGCCTTTTTAAACAGTATGATTTCCTGGAGATTCATCTAGGTTGTTACATGTATCAGTAAGTTCTTTATTGTAATTGTTGAGTAGTATTCCTTGAAATAGATGTACAACAGTTTGTTTAACCATTTACTCATTAAAACTCATCTGAATTGTTTGCAGTTTGGGGCTATTATGAATAGAGCTGCTATAAGCATTCAACAAAGGTTTTGTGTGAAAATAAGTCTTAATCTGTTTGGGCTAGATGCCCAGAACTACATTTCCTATACATGTTTTCTTAGATTTACACCTAACATTTTATCTTTTTTAAGTGAAGGGAAATTATATTGCAATTAAAATTTAATTGTTCAAATATTTTTTGGTAGTATATAGGAATACATGTGAATTTTGCATGGTATCTTGCAACTTCTCACCTTATTAAGCTTACTTATTTTATTATTTATTTATATAAGACTTATTTACTCACTTTAGAGAGAGACAGAGAGAGAGCATGAGCAGAGGTAGTGGCAAAGGAAGAGGGAGAGAAGCAACTCCCCCCTGAGCATAGAGTCCTACTTGGGTCTCCATCTCAGGGCCCAGAGATAATAACCTGAGCCACCCAAGCATACCTAAATTCACTGACTTTAGATGTTGTTCTTGTAGATTCTTTAGTCTTTTCTATGTAGGTAGATATTTCATCAGTAAGCAGAGTCAGATACTTTCTTCCTTCCTGAGATCTACAAATTTTACTTTCTATCTTGCCTTATTGTACTAGCAGGACTCCTACACTATGTTAAATAAGAATAGTGAGATTGGATAACTTGCCTTGTTTCTGATCTTAGCAAGCATACTTTCTGCCTTTTATCATTAAATATTATATGAGCTAAAGGTTTTTTAAAAAATATTTGTAATCAATATTTTTCCTGAGAGTTTTTATCATGAATTGGTATTAAGTTTTGTCTGTTGCTTTTAAGCATATATTGATATAAAAATGTGAATTTTCTTCTTTAGCCTGTTAATATGGTGGATTACATTGATTAACTTTGGGCTATAGAACCTGCTCTGCATCTTTGGTATAAAGCTTTGACGTAAAGCTTTGGTATAAAGCTTTCTTGCTCATAATGAATAATCTTATGTATGTATTGCTTTTACAGCAAAGCATTACTTTGGGTTATTGGAGTTATACTCCAAGTATAGGTGCAGTTGCTTTGCATTCAAAACAGCTGCTATGTTCAGCTAGAAATCATTGGATTTTATGTTTGGTACAGTATGACCCAAGGAAAAAAACCTCAAATTTAATAGGTTCAAACACTTATAAAATCTTGAAAATCCGAGTTGATTTGCTTCAACAAATACTATTTTTGGTTAATTCATCTAAATTCAAAATAGTTTTCAAACTTGCCAAGATGGCATCCTTATGCTCTCACACCATTATCAGCATTAGACATTTTTTCCATTTCTGCTATTATATGATATTTCCTTAAGATCATTGAGGATCTTAGAATAAAGCTATTTTAAAAAGAGCTCCAGTTTTTCTCATTTTTCAATTATACTTCATTTTAAAGAGCATTTGTGATCAGACTCAAATTTGCTATTGCCTTTAAAAACTCTATTCACATTTTGCATTTAAAAACTCTATCCACAAACCCATAATTTCAGTGCAGTCATATCAAGGACAAAAATTTAATAGTATGATATGGTAAGATCATTTTTGGAAATTTAAAGTAAATTACACTGGTTAATTTACATATAACTGTTATTTATTCACCAGATATTGATTAATAATTTCCACTTCATTAGTTCTTGCCATAGACTTTACTAATGATCTATTTTTAATGTATGGATTCAATTTTAAAATAACCAATAAAATTATTGTAGTTATTAAATAAATTATAGTAACTCTCACACATTTACACAGGTTGTCTTCTTTAAACAGTATGATTTCCTGGAGATTCATCTAGGTTGTTACATGTATCAGTAAGTTCTTTATTGTAATTGTTGAGTAGTATTCCTTGAAATAGATGTACAACAGTTTGTTTAACCATTTACTCATTAAAACTCATCTGAATTGTTTGCAGTTTGGGGCTATTATGAATAGAGCTGCTATAAGCATTCAACAAAGGTTTTGTGTGAAAATAAGTATTTACACAGTAATGTAATTACACAGTCCAATGATTAGAAAATAGATAAAAATGTATTTACACAGTCCAATGATTAGAAAATAGATAAAAATGACCATTTGTAAAAAAGTTACTTTTTATGCTTTTATGATAATCGTATACCATCACATATAAAATAATGTTATGGGGATCCCTGGGTGGTACAGCAGTTTGGTGCCTGCCTTTGGCCCAGGGCGTGATCCTGGAGACCCGGGATCGAATCCCATGTGGGGCTCCCGGTGCATGGAGCCTGCTTATCCCTCTGCCTATGTCTCTGCCTCGCTCTCTCTCTCTCTCTGTGTGACTATCATAAGTAAATAAAAATTTTAAAAAAATGTTATGATGACTTCAATAAAATTATGCAGTTTTTTTATTTGATAATTATTAAAGTCACCTTAGATTAATCCTTTTTCCACACTTCTGTATTCCAAAATGTCAATGAGATTATACACATTTTATTGTTTTGAGTTTCACAGCTTTGATTCCAAAAACAATATGAAACTGTTTATAATGGAAAGAAATATGGTAGGATTAAGACATTGAGATTTCATACATTCTTCATTTGCCAAAAGAAAGGCTATAATTCACCAGCACATGAGATACCCAACAAAACAAACCAAGGGCCAAAAATATGTGGAACAACATATTAAACATTATATTACAGAGGGATTTTTCAGCTACTGAATCTGAGCTTTGCTCCTACCCAAGCTATAGAAGTCCTGTGAGGATTCAGTGCTAAAAACATGTAATCACATACTCTTTCCAAATACACAGATATTTTGAGGACTGAGAAACAAAGTAGCTTGTATCAAGATGAAACTATATGTTCAATAAATATATTAATATATTTATCTGTGATTTCTCTTTCTCATTTTTAATATGGTACTGTAAATTAATGCGGACTCCACTATGCTGTCCTATTTAAAACATATGCAGCCCAAATTGTTTCTCATTTAGAGTTTAGCATTTTCAACATAAGTTTAAAATGTAATTCTGAATTTCTCAATTGCCATGTTAAAAGATAATGATAAAAGTGATGTGTAAAGGAGATTATGTAACATTGACCATTTTATTTCAGTAACTATAAAGTATTTTCCAGTGTTTTTTTTTTTCCTTTTTTGTTTTGTTTTGTTTTGCTTTGCTTTGCTGTGTTTTGTTTTTGGTATGCAAACTGTAGTTCATGGAAATTTCCTCAAAGAAATTGTACGACATATAATGATATTTATCAGAGTGATGATGTTTGATTTTCTCTTTTACATTTCCAGCATTTTCTTTAAAAGTCACCAATTTAATAGAGTGTGTTAATCCACTAGTTAAATGACCTTCTTTCTTTTTAGAGTGATTCTGAAACTGTTTACAGTTTCATGGTGATGGTGAAGGTTTCAATTTCTGAAACATTTTCCTTTTCCTTATGAAATTCATTTGATTTTCCACAGATAAATTTAAATATATATAATTAGATTAATTTAGGTAGATATTGTTTCTAATGGCTTGTGGACTGGAAAACAAATATTATTTAAATTTAATTTATAAATAAGCAATTTGTGCATTGTCTATTAATGTTATAGTTAACAAGAGCAATGGCAATGTTATTGTAAAATTTCCCACTTAATCCTCCTCTCTTTATAACAATAGTCTTGTATCATTTTATGTTCTTGTCTTCGGAGCCTGGTTTTAAATAAGTGTTCCTTTTGTGTATATGTTAAATGGAAATGAATTCAGTCTGATATGCTCAGGTGATACTTGTTGAAGGCTTGGGGAAGAGATTAAGAGTTCCTGTAATATAGAGCAATATTCAATAATTATTTACTTTGCACAGGAACCATGCTCAGTGTTACAGTATTACAGTATAATGATGACTCAAACTCTATAATCTATTAAGACTGACAAAATATTATTCAGGTAATTCAGTAAATAAAGTAAGGTTGGAGGTGATGTTAAACTATCTACAGAGCACAGCATTCTACCAGTAAATAACGTTTGAAATTTGAAGCATATGAAATGTGTAGATAAACTGTGATTCAGGCAAAGGGCATAAAATGTCCAAAGTCCTTGCTGTTGGAAAGAAAAGGTACATTTGAATTGTTGAAGGCCCCCCAGAGGTGAAGGTGATGGTGAAGGAGGTTTGAGATGAAGATAAGTATGAAGTCAGGGATTTTTTTTTTTCCTATAGAACATTGGTTTCTAAACTTAGAGAAAAAAAAATAGGTATTTTAAAAAGATGGTTAATGTTAAGACAGTTTTATTTGAAAATAAATAATCGTTATTGATCCATAAGGACTAGAGTGGTTGTTGAGAGCCTTCTTAAAGTTACTGGAGTAGTCTAGGCATTGGTGATGTTGTACAGGAGGAGGCAAATTGGCAGTAGAGATGGAGAAACCACATGTGTAGATTATGGATTGGATTTTGTATAAGTATTAAGTGGTGAGAAAGAGGAAAGTGATAGGATGGTAGTTATTTTTCTGGTTGTTCACTTGCATAAATGATGTTGCATTAAATTCGAAGTCTTTCAATTTGATGAGGTGGGAGGAAATGGCAAATCACAATTTTGTTATCAATGTATTGATTTTAAGGCACATGTGAAATAACAAGAAGAGGTGTTCTAAATAAAATTTTATTGTATGAATCTGGAGAATAGAGCAGAAATCTGAACAGCAGATATGAGATACAGGATTTCTGAAAATAAATACCACTCAACAATGTGTTTGTGAATAATATTCCTTAGGAAAAAATAGTTGAAATTTGTAAGTGGACACAAACAATATAGTTTGATGAAATTCAGAATTCATGGGAGAGAAAAGGAGAATAAGCCTGAGAAAGAGACAAAGGACATCTAGAGAAAACGGAAGAAAACTGGGGGAGTGAGGTTCACAGAAATCAATGAAAGAAAGTGTTTTTGAGAAAAAAAGTTGACAATCATTGATAGAAGCTGATGGAGGGTAATATAAAATAGGAAAGCATAAATTCTATTGAATTTAGGCACATGGAGGCCATTGGTGACATTATGAAACCATATATTTGGAGGTTGAATGCAAGTTACTTTTTTCTTTTTTCTTATAACTCGCATGTAATTCCACAAAAATTTGTGTTGACTCTATTTTCAAAATTCTTCTAAAATCTGACTATACTTCATTTCTCCAATGTCCAGAGAGAAGCTGATGAACCAGAATGGCTCCGTGAGTTACAAGCCAACGTTATCTACAGTGGCCATGTTATATGAGCAAAGAATAGCAGGTCAATGTGGCTAGAATAGAGGGAATGAAGTGGGAGGAGAAGGAAGTAGTGCCAGGGAGGGAACAAGAACCAGTATATGAATAGCCTTGTACATTGTAAATTTGCTTTTTACTTTGGTTGAAATGGGAAGTCATTTCAGTATCTTGAAGAGAGTAGCAATGTAATTTGATTTAAACTTTTAAAGGATTAGTCATAATACTGTGTTGGGGACAGATTCTAAGAGAAGACTGGGAAGAAAGAGTTGTCCAGGCAAGAGATGATAGGGCTTGAACCAAGGTAGTGCTGCGGCTGAGGAAGAGGGAAGCAAATTAGGCCTAATCAAAATGTCATATGGCCAATAACATCAAAAGAATAGGAGAAAAAAACATCTTGATAGAGAGGGATATCTAACATATTGAAAATAATATAATCTATCCAGGTCTTAATATCACCCCATATTAATAATATGCCAATATTTTCCTGGATTTCTGATACCTGTTTGCTAATAGAATGCTTAAACATCATTATTGTCATTTAAATGATATTAATGTTTTTACATTATTTTCCTTTTATTTCAACTCTTGTTAACTATATTACTAAATATTTTTTCTCTTCTACATTTCTAGAAAGAGATTTCATTTTACAAAAATATTTTGGCTTTCACATTCATTGGTGTTTAAGTTTAGTTCATATTTCTACATCCTGACTCCAGAGCCAAAATTTAATTTTAAAAATCCCATAAATAGTCTTGTGTTTACATTGAATAGCAAAATATCACTGGATAAAATGATGTAAATTCATAAGCTTCAACTTGCTAATAAAAACTCTAGTTTTATCCAGTCACATTAAGTTTTCCTTTCTTGAATGGAAGACAACTGGAGTAGGATTAGGCTCCTCTTTTGTGCCAATATGCCCATCCTAAGCAGAAAGGAGAGAGGAGGGAACTTGTTAGCTCTCCAAACAAGCTTCTTCTTTTAAAAATCATGAGAAATAGAAAAAAAAAATTCTTGAACCCATGATGTAGATTAATTTGTCAAGTTAGTGTAGGAGTTTATACTTGAAAATTTGCATATTTTTAACTCATAGGAATAAAGGATAAATATTATGAAATCTGAAAAGCAAGGCATAACTGGTACTACTAAGTACAAAAGGAGCCTGTGAACCAGAAGTGGAACAGAAATAACAATGAGCTGGGTTTAAGCTATGAGCTTTCTGTTTTCCATTTCAGAACAACCAATGTGGGTTGGGAGTGTGTTTCTTGAGGTATTAAAAAATTAATTTAAAAAGAACCAAAAGGCTTGACTTCATGCCTGTTACAATAGCCATCATCAAAAGACAAGAGAGCAAATCCTGACATGTATGTAGAGAAAAGGGAACACTGTTGATGGGATTGTAAATAGGGGGACCATTATGGAAAACAGTATGGAGGTGTCTAAATAAATTAAAAATAGAACTACCACATGATCCAGCAATCCTAGTTCTGAGACTATATCCAAAGGTAACAGAAGTACTAACTCAAAAACATATCTGAAACTCCCTGTTCATAGCAATGGTAACAATCTAAGTGTCCATTGATGAATGAAAGGATAAAGAAGTTGTGATATAGACATATATATTTTTTTCAGCCATAAAAATGAGGAAATTCTATCTTTTATGATAACATGGATGGCACTTGAAGTTATTATGCTAAGTGAAATCAATTAGAGAAAAACAAATACTTTATGACCTTGTGTATAGCATTAACAAAAAACAGACTCATAGAAAGAGATCGGACTTGTGATTATAAGGGTTGTGGGAGATGTGGGGATTGAAGGAAGGTGATCAAAAGTACAAACTTCCAGTTATAAGATATATAAGCACTAGGGATGTAATATACAACATGATGACTCTAGCTAACACTGCTGTATGATATGCAGGAAAATTGTTAAGAGAATAAATCTTAAGAGTTCTCATCATAAGGACAAAAGGGTGACGGGCACTGAGGGGGGCACTTGACGGGATGAGCACTGGGTGTTATTCTGTATGTTGGTAAATTGAACACCAATAAAAAATAAATTTATTATAAAAAAACATTTCCCCTTATTTTTTCTTCCTTTCTTTCTACTATACCTGTGTGAGAAGATGGGTAATAGACCTATTATAATTACTTCATAACCTACATAAATCAAACCATCATGCTATATGCGGTAAACTTACACAGTGATTATGTCAATTACTACTCAATAAAACTCAAAAACTCAATAAAAATAAAATATAAATAGTAAGCTTGTTAATACACATGATTATATGATAACAGGCAGACTTAGTTGAGAGAGATATCTGGAAGAGCTCCTGAAAGGTTAGGGAGGCAGGAAAGAATATGTCTATCTGTGCATATGCCAAATGGTATATGCCTTTATCTAAAGGTTGGGAAAAGGGAGGCGGGAGATAGTAATATAATAGAGCTTTCAGGGACAAGTCACAAACCCACTGAATTTATCATGAGACCTGATACATCCTCAATATCACTCCTGGGAAATAATACTGAAGGGAGATTTAAAACCTGGTGCTTTAGAGTGGGCTCAGAAACAAAAATCACTAGACAGCAAGGACTGAACCTAGAGAGGAAGAGAAAGCAGAAAACAAATGAAACTAACAATATCTCACTTGTCAAAGAAAGTAATTTCCATCAGAATAAACTTGCAAACAGAAATATCAAAGTTTGTGAAGAAATCCAGTGCTAAATAATAACCAGTATAATAAGTAATCAGATAGTAATTTCAGATATTTCTAACCAAGAATTTGAAATACATATATTAAGGATGTTCAAAGATAGAAAGAAGGTACAATTTTTATTTAAAAAGCAGTGTGCATGTATAAAAAATCAAAAGGGAGGAGTTTATAAAGTCTTGTCAATAGCAAATAAACACTGAAATGGCTAAGAGTTTCTAATGAAAGAGATTACTGAATTACTGCCTTCCCCATTTTAAACCAGATACTCAATTTCTCTAGTTTATGATTGTCTACACCTCAATATTTCCTTTGGGCATTCAATTTCCCTGACCTATGTGCAAGGTCATGTGAGTAAGATACATAGCAGAATGGACAATTTTAAAAGTCTATTTCAGAGCCTAGGCTTTTCTTTTTTTCCCCAAGTTTTTCATGTTTCCAGTTTTTATTTAAATCCTATTAGTTAACATATAATGTAGTATTAGTTTCAGGAGGAGAACTCAGTGATTCATCACTAATATGGGACACCCAGTGCTCCTCACAGCAAGTGCCCTCCTTAATACCCATGACCCATTTAGCCCATCTCCTCATCCACCTCTCCTTTGTCAACCTTCAGTTTTTTCCCTATAGTTAAGAGTCCCTCATATGGTTTGCCTTCCTCTCTTTTTTTTTTTAATTTTCCCCTATGTTCATCATTTTGTTTCTTAAGTTCCACATGAGTGAAATCATATGGTATTTGTCTTTCTCTGACTGTTTTTGCTTAGCATAGTACACTCTAACTCCATCCATGTCATTGCATATGGCAAGATTTCATTCTTTTTGATGGCTGAGCAATCATTATATATATTGATTCAGTCAATTCATTAGTCAATGGACACCTGGGCTCTTTCCATAAGCTATAGTTGATAATACTGCTATAAACATTGGGGTACGTTGTCACTTTAAATCATCATTTTTGGATAAATATCTATTAGTGCAGTTGCTGGGGTGTAAGGTAGTTCTGTTTTTAACTTTTAGAGGAAGTTGTCTAGAGTAGCTGCACGCATTTGCATTCTTGCCAACAGCATAAGAAAGGGTTCTCCTTTCTCTACATCTTTTGTTCCCTGTATTGTTAATTTTAGCCATTCTGACAGATGTGACGTGATATCTCATTGTATTTCCTTGATGATAGATGATGTTGAACATATTTTCATATGTCTGTTAGCCATCTATATGTCTTTTTTGGAAATATGTCTGTTTATGTCTTCTGCCGCTTTCTTAACTGGGTTATTTGTTTGTTGGGTGTTGAGTTTGATAAGTTCTTTATTGAGTTTTGGATAGTAACCCTTTATCAGATACGTCATTTCCAAATATCTTCTCCCATCCCAAAGGTTGCCTTTCATCATTTTATTGATTGTTCCCTTAACTGTGCAGAACCTAGTCTTTTAATCACCATAATATACTACACAGTATCTTGTTCTTGACTTTATCATATGGCATACATCAAGAGACGTGGGATATATTTGTTTTCCTGAATACTATATCCCAATATCTGAGATTAACAATATTCACTAAATATTTGTGAACTATATTGAAAAATGCTTAAAAACATGAGTTCTGGTGACAGACTGCTTGGATTAGAAACTCAGTTCTATCACTTACCTTTTAGTGGCTGTGCAAGTTTAGGTAAATCTACGCTAAGCCTGAGATTTCTCATTTGAAATGGGGTTAATAACAGTACCTGCATCAGCCAATTGTTACAATGGTTAAATGGGAAGGTATTCGTCATGAAATACTCAATAAATCTACTGATTTTTAGTGATTTTATTTATAATATCTATATGTTTATCTGTTTAATGGTAACTATAGAACCTTACACAATAATTTCTCATATGAAGCAGCATAATGATATAGTGTATTTTTGACATTAGCTATAGAATGACTTCAATTTTTGTTGATTCTTGTATGGTACTAGGAAAGAAGTTGCTTTATATAATTAAATGATAAATCAAAGTAATTTAAGCAAAAATGGATAATGAGTTTATATTTCTTTATGACCAATCGGTGAGAGACTAATGATTCATTATATACTCATCAGAAAGTTTTATATTTGTAAATCAACTGTACTTTCTAAAATTGCTAATCATGAAATAAAATGTCCTACCCTGAGAATAAATGTCATTACATTTTGAGATGATTATTATTGGATAGAGAAACCTGGAAACAAAAGTAAATAAGACTTTTTTTAAGACTTAGTTTCTATTAATTGATAAAGATTGCCTCTATTATGTTATAGCAGACATCATCCTCAATGGTGAATTTTTTAAAAATCTTTTGATTTTTTTTTTACCAGCATTCCTTTTAAATAAAGAAAATAAACTAAAATAAAATTTAAAAGGATTATAAAGCAAAAAACTGTCATGATTTGGAGATGGGATGTTTATCTATGTAGAAAGTTCAAGTGACTATAATAGAGAATATTATTAGATTTTCAACGAGGTTTAACAATATTGATATAAGATTAATATAAAACATTCTTGGTTTTCTATACATTAGTACACTTTAGAAATGAAATTAATTTTTTAAAATATTTTATTTATTTATTCATGAGAGACAGAGAGAGAGAGAGAGAGAGCCAGAGACACAGGCAGAGGGAGAAGCGGGCCCTACACAGGGAGCCTGATGTGGGACTTGATCCCAGGACTCCAGGATCATGCCCTGGACCAAAAGCAGGTGCTAAACCACTGAGCCACTTAGGGATCCCAGAAAATTAAATTAATTTAAAGGCAAAATTTGCATCAGCAACAGATGATAAGATCCTTGAGGATGTATCTTTTAAAATGATGTGCAAAACTGGTTGTGTAAATTTGATATTTTTTTTAGATTTATTTATTTATTTAAATTTATTTATTTATTCATGAGAGAGAGAGAGAGAGAGAGAGAGAGGCAGAGACACAAGCAGAGGGAGAAGCAGGCTCCATGCAGGGAGCCCGATGTGGGACTTGATCCTGGGACTCCAAGATCACGCCCTGGGCCAAAGGCAGGCATTAAACCGCTGAGCCACCCAGGGATCCCATTTTTTGAGTTTTATAAAGTATCTTAATAAATAAATGACCAACAGCATAAAACTGTCCATGGTCTCCAAAATTAGAATTTCAAAGCAATTCCAACTAAAATCTCAAAAGATTTTATTTTCTTAGTTTTAATAAGTTTTACAAGATATTTCTAGAATGCATACGGAAGTGTAAAGGGACAAGCATACTCTAGGTTCCTGTAAAGATGATAAAGTTAGGAAAAGGGACTAGCCTACCACATGGTTTGCATTATATCAAATGCAAATTCAATTCAAATAAGATACCATTTCACTTTCTTCAGATTGGTTAAAACAAACAAACAAACAAAAAAAGCAAAACCAACCAAACAACCAGCCAAATAGTCCTACAGCTGTCAAATGTTGCAATAGGTGGAGCCTCAGTTAATATTATACTATTTGACTCCTCTTAATGTTTTCCTCTCTCTTATTGACACTGTATATTATCAACCAATAATTCTCTCCATAATTCCAGATTCTGTTGTGTAGTGTACTACACAACATGTTCATGTGGATTTCTAATCCTTCTTCAGTTACCCAAACTGGACATCATGGTCCCACCAGCCCATTCTTTTACCTCTGTAATCTTTGCACCTCAGCTAAAAGCAACTCCATTTTCCCAAAAACTCAGGTCAAAGCTTGACTTCCACTTTTCTGACACACTCCATGTGTGATTTCTTTAAAAAATCTTTTTTCTTAACCCTTGAAATACACATATAAACTCTGATTATATCTTACCACCTGCATCACCACCTTTTTGTTGTAAACCACTTTTAAATGTGGGTTACTGCAGCAGCCTCCTAACTGGATCTCCTAACCATTTTGCTGTCCATTAAATTCAATTCTGAGAAAAACAGAGGAATACTTTAAGAAAATAAATCAGATTGGTGAACTATTTGTTAATGATTATTCAACTACTCTCCATTTTGCTAAAAATGACTGTCAAACTTACCCAGAGCTTTGTATGATATGAATCCTATTTCCTCTTTGAGCTCATCTCATACTACTCTTTTTCTTTCTCCCTCCTCTCTCCTACCTCCTCTCCTCTTGTTACTTACACACACACACACACACACACTCCCTTTGCTGTTTTTGAGGCATGGCATATACATGGAGTTATGGAATATTTGGAATACTCTTTGAAATAGCCATTTGGCTTCCTCTCTCACCACCTCCAAATCTCTTAAAATATATTGGCATAATAGGGACCATTTTGACCACTCTACTTAACCTCATGGTCCCTTACACACACAACTCTCTCCCAGTCCTCATTACTCTGCTGTATTTATTTTTCCATGTCACATATCATGTCCTAGCATTCTAAGAAAGAATTCTAGTTTAGTGTGCCTATTATTTCACTTCACTTTCTAGACTATAGTTAGTTCGATGATAATTTGTTTTTATTCAAGTTTAGCATTACAAATTTTAGAGCTTATGCATTCTATAGAAATGGTGCATATAAATATTAATAAATATGAATCAAGAAAAACTGATTAACAGCTATGCTAATGATGAATTACAATGTGTGTTAATAATATACAGTTAGAAATATTCATTTATTGAATTGAATCTCACATGTGCAACCAGAGAAATTATGTGATTTATGCAATAATGGGCAGATGATAGAGTCTGACCTTTGATTAGAATCTTTCCTATATTCTAGATAAACACTTTGGTCTGCAAACTTTGGGATAAATAAGCATTATCTAGGTACCTTTTATAAAGATATATTGAGACTCAATTTTTAAGAGATTCTGATTTTGTGTATCACCTTTTATCTCAGTAACCTGCACTTAAAACAAATACCCCATATGGCTTTCTGTGCAGCTAGCTAAATTTTACTTTGAAAAACACTAAATTGTTGAATTGCAATAATGCCTAATTTAATGTTCTCCTCTACTTACTCCACATTTGGGATAAATTTTGATGTCCTAGAAATGTATTTAGTAATCCTGCTTTCTTACTGAAGTGTAAAGAATATTGCTAGGAGTAGGTTCATCTAAAATGGAGTAAGCACACTCCATCTTGGTTCACCTACTGATGCAGCAGTTAAACTTTGACATAATAAATTTAACAATTATTCAAGGTGTGGAAAAAATAAACAGTAACAAGCAGACTCAGGGAGAAGACCACACTATGAAAGCAAGAGTGAGTTTACTATTTTATGAAATTTTTTCTGAGTGAAAGAAGTTTACTTGAAAGGTTGCATACTGTGATGCCTGTGTGGCTCAGTCAGTTAAGCTTCTGCCTTAGGCTTAGGTCATGATCCCAGGGGATCATGCCCTACTTTGGGCTCCCAGCTGAGCAGAGAGTCTGCTTATCCCTCAGCCTCTCCCCCTGCTCCTTCTCTCTCTCTCTTGCTCACTCTGTCCCTCTCAAAGACATAAAATCTTAAAAAAAAAAAGTGTTTTATACTGCACAGTTCCATTTCATTTATATGGCGTTCCTAAAATGACAGAACTGGGGAGAAAGTAAACAGATCAGTGGTTATCAGAGATTAAGGGGGGGGAAGGATGTTACTTCAGAGGGGTAGCACAAAGTGCTAGTTTTTTGGGACGATGGAACTGTTTTGTATTGTTACTGTGGTTGTGGTTTAACAAAAGTGTGCATGTGTTATATAATTTATAGGACTGTACACATACAAAAAAGTTATTTTTACTATATTAACAAAATAACAAAATAAAATAATACGGAAGCTCGTTTGGCACTTCAAATAATTAATAGATCTGATGTAGGTACCAGGTAATTTTTGAAAGCTCCGCATGCAATTTCAATGCAAAACTAAGATGAAAACCACTGCACTAGACCCTGCTGTAATCACTAGATGCACCTCCAGTTGTTTGTTTGTTTGTTTTTTCTGTTACTTTTAAGTTGTTTAAACTTTTTTTGGAAAGCAATTACCTTCTTCAGTCATTATTTAATTTCCTAGAGAGCTACAGTGTTCAAAGATTTCCTCATTTAAAAATAACTCAAAGATTCAAAATTGTTGTTTCCCAGTTTGTCCTCATATTCTTGTCATTCTTAACTGTCATGCTTATTACTGATGTACAAGCATAATAGGCTTCAGTTCAGTCTTCAAGCTCCGTGTCATAAAATGCCTCCGTTCATGCAGTTAGGGCAACAAAATCCTTAAATACTCGACATACCACCCATCTGGTTTTCTGTTCTTTGTTAAACCCAACTAAGTGTAAAACTAAGTGTAAATGAAAAGCTAAGTGTAAACCCTTTCTCAAGGAAAAGTGAAAGAATTCATTATTTAATTTTCCAGAATTAATAATATGAAGTCTTGAGAAAATTTGTCACTTCAAATGAGATCATTGTAGAAAAGAAATATTCAATGATCCTCTACTTCAAAAGCACCAAAAGATATTTACCTGTCAATGTCAACAGGAAAGCTTTTTAAAACTGTAGCTAGCTTTCAGGATTATGAATATAGACTCTCTTGAGATGGGACAGAACAATCTCTACTTTTTAAAACCCACAGTGATGTTGACTGATGCCAATTTGGAGAATTAATGGTCCATATACCTCTATTCAAAACCCTGCTAGAGCTCTTAACTTTATCAATCTAATCCAACCACCCACAAAATTAGATGCTTTTATAATCTGTTGTGTTTGGCGGTGGTCTGTACCCACCTATTATTAATTGCATTTCATATACTACACACTAAGCAAAAACAACAAATTTTAAAAACCCTTAAAATAAAAACAAAAACATGAAATTGAAGTTGAGAGATTTGTGTGATTAACTCCAGATCTCAGAGCTAGTAATTAGCCTGTCTTGACTCTAAAGCCTATGGCTTAACCTACAATAATATATTTTTCCCTAAGGTCAGTACCGTACAGAACATCACAGAATGCATTTATTTAACAAATTGGCATTATCTCCTACTAATATTTCATTAAATAGAAGTATTGCTTATGAATATAATAGGCCATTTTATAGCCTTTGATAGTATAAAACTCATTGCATCTTTCGTCGTGCAAACCCTGAGGTAGAAACACGTAATCTGGGCACCCCCGGTGGCTCAGCGGTTTAGTGCGCCTTCAACCCAGGGCCTGATCTTGGAGACCCAGGATTGAGTCCCACGTCGGGCTCCCTACATGGAGCCTACTTCTCCCTCTGCCTGTGTCTCTGCCTCTCTCTCTCTCCTATGTATCTCTCACGAAAATAAATAAAATCTTAAAAAAAAAAGAAATATGTAATCTGACTAGAAACTTCTCAAGGAAATTATTAAGTATACATTTAGAGATAATGTATCACTGATATTTTTATTTACATATGATATATAATTCTAGTGGGTTAATATCATGAACTTGATGAATATAGTTGAAAAATACAACTTGACAATATTCAAATCTGACAAATTTATAAATAAAATTAATGCTAAATCCAATAATTATTTAAAATTGAGTGTAATAAATTAATTTTATATTCAGAAGATAATAGATAAATATTTTCAAATATTTTCAGCATATTATAATCTTTTGTGATAATGATAGATGATATATATATAATCATATAAGATCAATGAGACTGGTAGCCCTTAAACTTTTGTTTTCTTTTCAATAATGAGAATTGTATTGAGAAAATTTATCTATAAGAAGTAAATAAAAACAAAAATAAAGATAGGAATATAATGTCATATCTGAGGATTGAAGAAATACTCTAAATTCCTTTTCTTGAAACATTTACAGCGAAATATAAAAGAACTGTCATAGAAATCATGAGAATTGTCTCAAATCAACCATAACATTACACAGTTTTATCACCTTTAAATTAATTGAACGAGTTATGATCATTTTCAACTGTGGATGGTCAAGGTTCTTTAATAATGAATATGAAGCCAAAAATCCTACAGTATTGTTGACAAATTCTTTTATTTTAAAAAATGATTTATCAAATTATTTGCCCTTATAATAGAAATATCAAACTCAAAAAAACAACATATTTCAAGTTAAACAATTTCCCAATATTTTGATATTACATTTTATTATTCTACTTGATATATATAATCATAAGGGAGGTAAAATAAAAATCCTGTTCCAACAAATCCCCATCTGTGTCAAAGGAATTTAAATCTCAGAACATTTATCCCAACATGAATATTGCTTTTATTGCAATAATAACTAACACTGTTCCCAGGCCTTGACACATAGACAGATGTATATTCAGAAATATCATAAACTGAATTAGACTGATATATATTCAAGAACAAAAGAATTCTCTAAAGGTCTTGAGACCATTTAAACCCAACAATAAACCACCTGTACCTAAGTTTATTTCACTACCATATCTTTAAATTCAATTGGGCGATTTTGTTGCTATAGCAAATGCAAAAACAATTTGCTGTCTTAGAATATGTTTTTGTTTTCATTTAGTTTTGTTTTTCTTCCTTTGTGTTAACTTATAAAAGTGTAATCAGTGGCTTGCTATTATTGGGTTTATTAGCAAACAACTTGACACTATTTTCAATACATGTGAATGATTTATTTCTAAAGATTTTAAAGGTTCAAAAAATCATTAGCATTTTTCTTTTTGACTTTGATCATAGTAAGCCTTTGGAAAACAATGGGATTGCTAAAAAGAAGTCTAGAAAACAAAGAGATTTGAGGTCAATTATTCACTAGTTTTGTTTCAGTTGTAGGTGACAAAAAGATCCCAGCTGTCCTAGTGCCATTTTTTTCATAAAATATATATATTTAATCCATTGTTTAAGGCTTGAATGGATGTTTTCAAGCTCACCACCTTCCTTTTCTTAGTCTCCTTCATTTTTGAAAGCATGGATTTTACTTTAAAAAGGAAGAATGTGTGTGAAATATCAGAAAGGGAGACAGAACATGAGAGACTACTAACTCTGGGAAACGATCAATGGGTAGTGGAAAGGGAGGTGGGCAGGGGATGGGGGGGACTGGGTGACGGGAACTGAGGGAGGCATTTGATGGAATGAGCACTGGGTGTTATGCTATATGTTGGCAAATTGAACTCCAATAAAAAAGTAAAAGTAAAATGAAATATAAATATACATATACACATATATATGTGTATGTATATATGTATCAGGCTTTCAGAAAAAAAGAAATTCTTTCTTCTGACACAGCAAAAAAATAAATAAATAAATAAATAAAAAGGAAGAATGTATTTTATAATATAAAAAACAAGTAATAATCTTTAAGCAATACCAAGATAAATAGAAAATTATTTTGTCATAGATTTTAAAATGAAGATATACTTAACAGTGAAGATATCCTTTTATTCTGAAGATTCAAACCATTCTTGTAGAGTCAGTAAATACGATATTGCATCTTCTCTGATGATTTCTCAACCATCTAAAACAAATTAAAAATGACCTTCTTTTCCTTTCCTCTGAATAAATACATATATATGCATGTACTATATATATTATATATGGGTACATATATTATATATGTATATATAGAGAGGTTCCTCATAAATTATAAGGAACTACCTACCAGAGCACATGGATGGTTTGGTCGATTGGACAACTCACTCTTGATTTGGGCTCAGGTCATTATCTCCAGGTCGTGACGTGGAGTGCTCTTTGTGTGTGCTCTGTGCTAGGTGTGGAACCTGCTTAAGATTCTCCCTCTCCCTTTCCATTTGCCCCTTCCTTCCTACTCTCTCTCTCAAAAAATTACTTAATTAGTTAATTAACTAAAAGAACTACCTACCACAAGATCCAGCAATCCCATCTCTGAGCATATATCTAATAAAAAAAATGAAAACAGGATGGAAAAGATATATACAGTCCCATGTTTATTGCCACATTATTCACAATAGCCAAGATAATGGGAAAAACCTACCTGTTTGTCAGAATGGATGGATCGATACAGTGGAATATTATTCAGCCATAACAAAGAACAAATCCTGCCATTTGCCATAACATATATAAAACATGGGGGCATTTTTACTAAATGATAAGTCAGACAGAGAAGAATAAATAGTGTTTGATGTCCTTGATATGTGAAATCTATAAAGGCCAAACTGGTAAAAACAGAATAGAATGTGATTCTGTACAGAGACTGGGGATTGGGTAGGAGAAATGGGGAGATGTTAGTTAAAGGGTATAAACTTCCAATTATAAAATGAATAACTTCTGGGTATCTAAAATACAGCATAGTGATTATAGCTATTAATACTCTAGTATATACTTGAAAGTTGCTAAGAGATTACATTTTAAACATTACAAATGCAAAAAAGAAATGGTAATTATGTTATGTATGGAGGTGTTAGCTGACTATGGTGGTAATCACTTCACAATATATAAATGTATAAAGTCACATTTTTTAGTGGTTTTATTTTTGAGGTGGGCTGGAGGGAGAAGGTGGGAGAGTTCTCTGCAGGCTTTTCTGATCTCTGGCAACAATCATGGCAGGTCCACCGTGCCTGCTAAATTAGAAGCCTTGCCCCCAGGCAGCAGCTTTTTAGTGCAGATGAATTTTTTCAGGGAAAGACAGAGATGGGGTATCTTTTCCAGATCCCTCTGCACTGAGACTTGGGAGGATAGCCATAGCCAAGTACTCCTCTGCACTGAGACTTGGGAGGATAGCCATAGCCAAGTACTCTCAGGCTTGTAAAGAATTTTTTTCCTTTTATGCTATAATCTTGTGACCTTGTGGACACAAGCTCCATTGCCTTCCAGAAGTAGTCTATCCCTCTGGTGATAGTCTGAAAAGTTGGAGTGCAAGATATGGGGTCCAAACTCTGCTCCTCAGGGAAAAGCTAGGAATTGAGGGGTCCCTCTTAGTTGTGTGGCACTGTGTGGAGATGGGGTATATGGCAAGAGTGTATCTCAAACTTTCCTATACTTTTCAGTGTGGGCATTGTCTCATTCACAGGATGTGTGGGAGTCATTCAGCTAGTATCTGGCTCTCTTTCAGAGGGAATTCCTTCATGTGTGATTACATTTGGTACATCTGTGGGAGGAGAGGAGCTCAGGAGCGTCCTGTGTTGCCATCTTGGTTAACTCTTACAAGGCCTTTGTTCTTATTTTTTGAGTCATTTTATTTTTCTTTACACTTTCCCTCAATCTCAGTTTTTTGAATGGTACATTTTGACAGTTGACAAAAGTAATTATTGACAAGTCTGAGTTTGACATTTTTTTGTCTTTTGTCTCTGTCTATATCTTGTTTCTCCCCCCCCCCCTTTTCTTGCCTTTTTGAGGGCTACTTAAACCTGTTTTAGAATTCCACTTTGATATATCTATAATGTTTGTAAATATTTATCATTGCATGTTTTTTGTTTTTTGTGGTTGCTGTAGCTATAAAAATATGCATTTGCAGTAGTAGCTCCTTATCTGTAGATGACCCTAGTAGATGCCTGAAACCCGAGATAAGTACTGAGCCCTATGTATACTATTTTTTCATATACATAACATATCTATAATAACATATCATATATAACTATAAAGTGTGATTTATAAATTAGGCACAGTAGATTAACAAGGAGATTAAAAAATGAACAATTGCAAAAAAAGTACTGTAATAAAAGTTCCATAAATTGTCATTCTCTCTCAAAAAATCTTATTGTATTCTCCTCATCCTTCTTGGGATGATGTGAGAGAATAAAATGGCTGTGTGATGAGATAGAGTGAGAGTGACGTGGGGTCCAGATGCCCTGACCATCTGATAATCTGTCAGAAGGAGGACCACCTGCTTCCAGACCACAGTGGACCATGGGTGACTGAAACCACAGGAGTGAAACTGGGGATAAAGGGTGACAACAGCAATTTTCATGCAATGAGAGTATATTTTCCTTCTCATTCTTCCTCTTTTTTGATTGATTGATCAATACATAGATAAATTTGAACATAGAATTAAGTTGATAGCTTTTTTATTTTAGTATTTGAAAAAAATCTGTCACTTTCTTCCATGTTTTCTTTAGTCAATGTAATCATTCTTTCTCTATTGGTAATACATCGTTTTTTTTTTTTTTTATGATACAAAGATTTTTTTTCTTGTTTTAGTTTTCTGCAGTTTCATTAGTTCATGTTATCATGTGGATATCTGTTTAATTTTTTCTGTTTGGGGTTTGCACTGCTTCTTGAGACTGTTGGCTCATGACTTTCATAAAATATATGAATTATTAAACTTTATCTATTCTACTACTTTCCCTAAGCTCCACACTTTTTCTCTCTTCCTTCTGGGACTCTGAAGACATAAATGTTATGTATTTTATACTATTATATAAAACTTTCGAGACTGTTTTCCTTTTCATTTTCTCTTTCTTATTCAGATCAAAAATTTGTTATTGATTTTTTTAAAAAAGATTTTATTTATTTATTCATGAGAGACACAGAGAGAGAAGCAGAGACATAGGCAGAGAGAGAAGCAGGCTCCATGCGTGGAGCCTGATGTGGGACTCAATCCCAGGGCCCTAGGATCATGCCCTGAGCCAAAGGCAGACCCTCAACCACTGAGTCACCCAGGCACCCCTATTGGTAAGTATTTTGAGTACTGATTATTTCCCATGTTGTTTCCAATGAGTTTTTAATTCTGCTTTCTTTTTTACTTCCATAGTTTTACTTGCTTTTCCATAACTTCTATTTTTTGCTGCTTTTTTTATGTTTTAATTACTTTCAAAAGTGTTTGTAATTGTATGGTGAAGCATAAATAAAGTGATTTGTTTGACATAACCATTCTAAACACCAGAGTTGTTTCCAATCTAAACATTCCATATATATCTATTCATTAACATATATTTTTTAAGGAAATTTTGTTTTTACTCTCTTGAGAATTACTAGAGCCCTCTAATAAATAACAACTATAATTTTCTATATAGTTATTTTATACATAATTATGTATATAATAAAATTCCAGTGTACAAGTTGTCTTTAAATTGAGCAATTTGTTTGCTTTTGTGTGAATCATATAATAATATCTATTTTTTCAGAACTTTTATTAATAATTATAGGAAATACAGTGTTATGTAGTAAGTACAATGTGTTATAGGTATAGACTTCACAATGATGTAAATAATAATACTCTTTTAAGAATTGATGCTTCTAATAATCAGTGTTCTTTTATCAATTCTTACTTTATAAATTCTCCTCATTTCTTATTTTTCTTCCTCCCAATTCTTCTTTGTCTTGTGAACTGGAATTAGCCTATAGAAGAATATGATAGGCTTTGTTTCTTTGGAAATGTGCAGCGGGTTTCTGATTATTTCTAATAATGAATCTGTTATTTCTATTGGATAGAAAAGAGTATGTTGTTCTTTTTTTCAAGTAATACTAATAAACATTCTCTGAGCCTCATTAGCTGAGGATTTGCTTTTTAAATGCTTTTTTACCTGGGACACGTGGGTGGCCTAGTTAGTTAAGTGTCTCCCTTCACCTCAGGTCCTGTATGATCTTGGGTTCCTGGGATCTAGCCCTACATTGGGCTCCCTGCTTAGCAGGCAGTCCATTTCTCCCTCTTCCTCTACTCCTCTCCCTGCTCTTTCTCTCTCTCTCTTGCTCACTCTCTCTCTCTCTCAAAGAAATAAAATCTAAAAAAAATAAATACTTTTTATGGATTAATATATTTGTAATATATGAACAGCTTTGTATAACTTGAAGAAATTCATCCCCTAACACAATTTTTATACATTGTTTTCCCTTTAATCAACACTTATGTGGAAGTATTTGCTTTTAAATTTTACATATATTTCATGGGAGAATAACAGTAATAAATTTGTGCATATATAATATTATCTTTGGGGCACCTGGGTGACTCAGTGGTTGAGCATCTGCTGTTGGCTCAGGGTGTGATCCCTGGGTCCTTGAATTCAGTCCAGCATAAGGCTCCCCACAGGGAGCTTCCTTCTCCCTCTGCCTAGGTCTCTGCCTCTCTCTCTCTGTGTCTCTCATGGATCAATAAATATTTTTAAAAAGTATCATCTTTGTTGACTACTTTAAATCACTTCTCTTTTTCTCCTGACTGAAACAATATTTATGATGATATTTTATGTAAAAACAAGGTACAATTGTTATTGAAAATGAAGAAACTTCTTAAATATTTAGAGGCTAATCTTCCTTTTAAGAACTCTCTTTGAAAGATTTTGTTTGATCACAGCTACCCGGCGGTTGGTTAGATGTGCAGGTAAAAAAAAAAAAAAATAGTAATAATACAGGTTAAAAGGCTAGATGTTAATTTTTTTGAGTTTAACTAATTAGTAGTGGCTTGCTTCCAGCCAAGTAGGCATTAAACTTAAAAGGATAAAGCTGGTAAGTATTTTGCTTAAAGCAAGTTAGATTAAAAAATAAAATGACTCATTAGTTCAATGCTGATGGTAAGATATTTTAGTACAGCTATTAGACATGCTAAAGCTTTTGCAAATTATTGAATGTATTTCATAGCTACTTTGAAAATACTCATTTGGTAGGACTCATAACATCTGTTCTGTTATTAATTCCAGATCAATCAATGTAATTGGGTTTTATGATCAATATTTTTCCTAAATGTATGTGTTGTATCACAGTTATGGAAAAATTTACATAGTTTTTTGATATGTATCCACTTGTCAAAAATGTTCATGTATGCAAAGGAACATATGTATAGTAAGGATAACTTCATAAATTTTAAAGCACCAGTAACATATAACTTTTTATAGGGCCAGTCTTTTTTTTCAAATTGACTTTTAAGGTACATTCTCCATTAACTATATTAGAAGACAAATTCATTGTCTGTTGGCTTCTCTATCTCTGTGTCACTATAGCTGCATTTAGGCTTTAAATTCATTTCCTATGCCTCTCTTTGTTTGTAAAAACTTATTTCTAAATCTTTAGGGGTAAATTACCCTAATCTTGAAAGTAAACAAATTTATACTGATGCATTAAAACTTTCAGTAAGAAATTCTGTATGTCTTTGTGTTCATAAAGTCAATGACATTTACAACTTAAATAGAATTAATCTGTAAGATATCTAAGTTTGAATGACAATTAATACTCAAGGGTAAATGCTTTCAAGTAAGTTTTGCTAGTCTTCTGTTTTCATTATATGTCGCTTTGCTTTTAATAGAAATGTGTATGTGTTAAAAAATAGCAAAGGGGGGCAGTCCCAGTGGCTCAGCGGTTTGCTCCTGCCTTCAGCCCAGGGCGTGATCCTGGAGTCCCAGGATCGAGTCCCATGTCAGGCTCCCTGCATGGAGCCTGCTTCTCCCTCTGCCTATGTCTCTCTCTCTCTCTCTCTCTCTCTCTCTCTCCTCTCTGTGTGTCTGTCATGAGTAAATAAATAAAATCTTTAAAAAAATAGCAAAGGTAATGAATGAACTTGTTTGTAGCATCATATCTAATGAACTGTTTGAAGTAAACTGAAATTTACTGAGCTGTGTCAACAGCCTTTCTAAAAAATCAAATTGGGATATTGCATATATGGGATGGAAGGAGGAAAACTGTCACATTACTTTTCAGTTTCTGATAAATCTGAAATCAGACATATTTCAAAATTTTTATTTTAACATTTATTATACTTCAAATTCAATGTATTCTCATTATGTCTTTTAAATAATTGTACTTACTATATAATTTATAAAGTAATATTAAATCTATATCACTGTACCTTTCTCTAAGTAACATATTCTTTTTTAATTTGAAATTTGTTGAGAAATGTACTTGGATAATATGCTACATTTTTTGGTTCACTTTATATAAGACAGAGGAAATTAACCCATAAAAATATGTATGTATTTGCATATACGTATATGCAAATATTTAGAGAGTTGTAAGTAGGGTTTCATGGTTTGCCAAGTTTTTTTTGTTTGTTTGTTTTTGTTTTTAATTATGATAGTCACACAGAGAGAGAAAGAGAGGCAGAGACATACGCAGAGGAAGAAGCAGGCTCCATGCACCAGGAGCCCGACGTGGGATTCGATCTCGGGTCTCCAGGATTGCACCCTGGGCCAAAGGCAGGCGCTAAACCACTGCGCTACCCAGGGATCCCTATGCAACATTTTAATAAACAAGAATGAAATATGGATGGAATGGAAGTGATCACTTTTGACTTGATTTTATTTACTCTCTCTCCTGGATGACCTTTCGCCTATCCTGGAATCTAAAACAAATGTGAAGTTAGTAACTAACATATTTTTATTCATCATGATACCTTGAATTTATATTATAATACATATTTTATATACTATTCTTAACATGTGCTAATTAACACTTGATTTTTGGTAGAAAATAAAGAAAATATTTTAAAGATCCAAATTTTCTATATTAATCTAGATCATACTAAATCTGATGGGGAAAAAAAATCAAAATTTATTAAGTAGGCCCAAAACTTTTAGGTATTTATTCTAAAATTAAGAATTATAATTGAGTTGTAGCATTTTCTTATATGTGAGAGATTTTCCTCATAAAAAATATAGTTATTTAGACTCTAATTTCTTACATGACTCTGTGTCAGTTTATTGTTATTTTCACAAAATATTTGTGATCATAAAATATAAATATGAATTTTTTTAAATTATAATTACTGATATAGTCTTAAAGGGTGTTTAAATGTTTGGAGCTTAGTCACTTTATTTATACCTACTGGGAGATTTTTAAAATGTCATCTGAAATAGTTTTTAATGTCATCAATTAATGAAATTATCTATAATTACAACTTAAATAAAATTTCCAAGATAATTTCTTGACTTTAAAATTGGGACTCAGGGCACCTGGATGGCTAAATTGGATGGGCATCTGACTGTTGATTTTGGCTCAAGTCATGAGCCTGGGGTCCTGAGACCAAGCCCTTTGCTGGGCTCAAGCTCACAGTAGCGTTTTCTTGTCCCTCTTCCTCCATCTGCTTGCTCTCACTCCCTTTCTCTTGTTCTTTTTATCTTAAATAAATAAATAACATATTTTTAAAAAGTAAATAAATAAAATTTGGACTCATAATAAATTGTGTTAATTAATGAATAACCCCTTTTGTTTGCAAAAACCTCCTAAAGAAATTGATGTATTTTCTGTGCATTTTTTACTTTTCTTTTTTTTTTTCCAAATAAAGATTTTATTTATTTATTCATGAGAGACACATAGAGAGAGGCAGAGACACAGGAAGAGGGAGGATAAGCAGGCTTTATGCAGACAGCCCAATGCAGAACTTGATCCCAGGACTCCGGGATCATACATTGAGCCAAAGGCAGATGCTCAACCATTGAACCACCCAGGCGTCCCCATTTTTAACTTTTCTACTCTTGTGTATGACAAATATGGCTTTTGGAAAGTTTTATTTAGAAGATTATTTCAATGTGATGTGCAATAATAAATTTTTCAATAATATTAATATATTATTCCTAACTTAAGAGATTTGAATCTGTTGATAAGTTACATAAAGGCATATATTGTTATAGAAGAACTTATAAAGAACAAAAATAGGCAAAATGTTCTTAGAATATAAACTTTGTTTTGATACAAAACATACATGTCTATGTGCCAATGTATATAATCTATTCTTATAAACATGTGAATGAGTAATTCACGCATGTAGTTATAATAATTATGTGTAAATATAATCATACATAAGCATAAAATTATTTATAAATTAAGAATTGAAATGTAAATTATAGATATAAATTTTATATATGTAGTACATATAATTAAAAGCAAAATATATATTTTTACCTGGTTGCAGAAGTTCCTTATACTTACTGATAGCTATTTAACTATGTCTGCTTTTGTGCTGATTCTGTTATACTTTGAAATAATTTTTAGGAGATATTTCTTACTTTTAAAAATGTGATAATTTCCTCTAGATGCCATTTCAGTTTTGAGATACAATTGCAGTTTCATAACTGCACATCATCTCTGCCTGTCAACTGATTATTGTTCATCTTGATGTAAAAACCAGTTCTCAAAAAAACTCCACTTTCAATGTTTTCCCTGAATGATGTTTTAATGTGGTTACCAAATTCAGTGTGATACATATATCAAGAAGTCTTTTAAAGAATTTTTGTAGTTCTCTTAGTATTGAGTAACAAGAAATATTTGTTCATTCACATGGTAGCCCACCTTGACATAATACTCATTAGTAATGAGGAATGGAAAAATAGTTTTGATGTGCTCTGTGTTTAAATAGACCAACATTACTCTGACAGATGTGCAGTTTTTCAAGTCTACAATATGTAAAATAAAAAAAATTCTTCTCAAAAAGGTTTAATTATATTCAGGTAAAACTGTATGGAATCAATGTATTTTAGCAGTTATATACTTTTCAAGATGGACAGGTACATATTGCTGTTCAGGTGCAAAGATAACACAATAGCATTCAACAAATTAGGTTGTAAAAAATCTTATTTTTCAGGTTTAAAAATACCTTTACAAATAGACATCAGCTTTAACACACACTTCATAAATTACCCCATAGAGTTGTAAATACCTTTACTTTGTAATATGTTCCTATTCTTGAGATAATAATTGACAAAATCCTTAAGTAAGTCTTCGTGTATGTCTCACTGGTGGCTATGATTCCTGGTTATTATAATAAATTAGTCAGAATCATTTGGTCTTTTTACAAACAGGTGGTTTCTGTTCTTCCCTCACACTTTCCAATATGCATTCATTATAAACTACAAGCCAGATAGGAGTCCTCTAAAAGAAAAAATAAAAGCAGTTTGGGATCTCTCAAATTCAGGGCTTCATTGAGGACTCTTAACTGTTGACACTTCTGAGTGCAGACTTCTAGGTGTAAATGAATGTTGTCATCACAAACTTACACCTGATTGTTCCAGGGAAATTAATCAAGATCTGGAGCATAATTTTGATCCAGAAGCTGACCTCATGAAAGCAGATTGTTGATCTAAGATCTAGCAGAACAAAAATCTCATCATGTAGAAATGAACACAGCTAATGAGGGAAACCTAATTCCTTTTATAGTATCAGTTATTGTTTTTATATTAATACTACTATAGTCTTTAATTTCTATGTTTTATGATGGGCAAATGAGAATAATTGATCTTTCTTCTCTCTAACCTTCCATTGGGAAGGCTATATTTTTGAAGTATGGAAAAAAAATTTTGAATGATCCATTGTTTCAACTTAGCATATAGGAAAATATCTCTAAGAAATCTTAATGTTGGGATCCCTGGGTGGCGCAGCGGTTTGGCGCCTGCCTTTGGCCCAGGGCGCGATCCTGGAGACCCGGGATCGAATCCCACGTCGGGCTCCCGGTGCATGGAGCCTGCTTCTCCCTCTGCCTGTGTCTCTGCCTCTCTCTCTCTCTCTCTGTGACTATCATAAATAAATAAAAATTAAAAAAAAAAAAAAGAAATCTTAATGTTATAAGCAGATTAATTATAAAAGGAATACAAGCATGCTCATTCTCTAGATATACATCATATATTCAGTAGCTTGTTTTGAAAACATTTCACAACATTGCCCAAGGTATCTTTTTTGGGTCTCTTAACCCTTAATCTACATGGGCCTTTGATATAAAGAAACTAAGAAACTATTCCTAGAATGAATTAATCTTATTCAACTAGTCTATTTGACATCAAAAATAAAATGTTAATACAAGGGAGACTTAAAGGGTACTTACTCATAGTACTAGATGCCATCCTTCTTTTTGGGAAGGGGATGCCATCTTTTATATATAGGGATAGGTAGATAGATAGATTGACTGAGATAGCCAGCTGCTTGATATAGGTTGATATATATATAAAATTGAAGCTATATAAATAGCTTCAGTTTGTTTTTTTCAGCTGAAAATGTGTACCACACTCATGCCCTTAGAGAAACACTACTTGCCAGATTTGATTGATCAGCAGAGTTTGCATAAAATTCATAACTTACTAGGTCAGCAATCAGCCTGGGTCAGCAAGTAGCACACACCGCACTACATTATAGAATTTAACAGCTTACAAGAATCTGATGATACAAGAATTTAAACAAAACAAAACAAGTAAACAAACCACGCAGCTTTATTTTTCATATGAAAATGTGTGCATTTAGTTATTATATGTCTTGGCTATGCTTTTATTTGAATAGACATCTTCATAGACATACTTTTCTCTCATATATACATGCAAACTATCTAACCCTATTTAACTGTGATCCTATGAGACTATTACATGCCTAACATATGTCAGATGCCATGGTAGGTATTTGCTGAATATTATTTCAAGACACATACAAGATTTTCAAGGTAGGCATTATCATTAATGAAAAGAAAAACAAAAGGGCTCAGAGAGTAAGTAACTTGTCCATGTTTATATATCTAGCAAGTTGTAGTATGAACTATTAGGTTTTTCTTTGCTCACATTCCTTTCATTCATCTGTCTCTCAATTTTCCCTTCCCTCAGCATTTATTTCTGTTCTCCTTTGGAAAAGCACTACATATGAGTAGCCACTTGTGTCATACCATGTGAAATCTATTAAAAGTGCTTTATATGAACCATAATAAAATGTATCATGAAGCCAAACTAACAGGCTTGGAATCCCATCTTCACCACTTTTAACCCCAGAAATGACTTCCAACTCATCAGCTGTAGAGATAGAAACAATCCCATCCTCATGGAATTTTTATGAGGATTGATTGAAAACATGTGAAGCATTTACGACTATGGCTTACATGTAGGGATATCATTGTTGTTGCTGTACTTCTTGTTGTTAATATCACAACACTCAATAGTGATAAATATTGGTGCATCTGCCAAAGAATTCATTTGTATTTCCTTGGAGCATGAAAAGGAGACCCTGTTGGGATATGTTTTGCTCTGGAATTTTCAACTCCAGTATTTGTTCCAGCAAGTTTCAAAGAATAGCTTGTTTAACAATATAAGAAAAAATATCTTACACACACATTTTTATAGTCTTTTTTAAAAATTAAGTAAGCTCTATGCCCAATGTGAGACTTTACCTCATAACCCCAAGATCAAAAGTCTCATGCACTACCGACTGAGTTAGCCAGGTACCCCTAAGAAAAAATGTCTTATAAAGCAAAGCTATTTAACCTTCTAATTTATTATCAAACTAACTAAAACACTTAAAAGTCACCTTAAAATACGCTTTTTTTGAAGTAAATATTTTCCATAATAAATGTGTGCCAGCAAATTTGGAATTTTAAAGCAGATTATTTAAGATAACAATATTAAAATAATATTTTAAAGTATCTTCAGGAAAACATAATATTTATAAGCTTCCTTTTCACAAGGCATGCTCTGGCTTCTCATTGCCCTTGTGCCAGAATTAAAAAAAAAAAAAAAAAAAAAAAAACTTGCTCAAAATTCCAAATTCAATCTGCTACATAACCTCTCCACTCAGTGCTCTGCCTCCTTATCTAGATGATATTTTAAAACATTGCTTAAATAAAACCTGTGGACAATTTGCCACCAAGTATAGATCAACATGTATAGTTTGTATTTGATTCAGGCAGGATATATACTTTTATGGGCATTGTGATGACGAAGCAAAGCTTTTATTGTAGACTGTGTAGCATGGGCATAATATAAGCCATAGTTGGCAGTTTGACTGCCCCAGGCCAAGACAAATAAATATTAAATATATGTTATGTAACATGAATCATTTTTTGTTGTTAATATGTAAGAAGTCATGATCAGAGCATATGAAATAATAGTTCAAGTCAAAATCAAAAGACTAGTATGATAGTGGTGTGTTCAATTTAAATTTCAGTTATCCCAAATAAATAATAGCGTTGCACTATACACACAGAAGTTTTGAAAACTCCAGTTTTTTTAATGTAAGAAAATTTATTTTAATTCTACAGATATGGTTTGTCATCTCTCAATTAAATTTATCTCTTAAGCTGTTCTCTTTACCACAAGTAACTCCTGACCCACTTACCCATCAGTGATCCATCGGTTCTCAATTTAACTGTCGTTCTTTTTATCTGTTTATTTCTTTTTCCCACAGTGTGATATCAGAATATATACCTTACTAATCTGTGGATTTGCTTGCATTTCCTGCTGGACTGTATTATGTGTAACAAGAAAAACTTATTCTTTCCTTTGATTATCATGTAATTTCTCTTCAGAAATTGTTAAAGGTCTATTATTCAAAAAAGAAGGAATCATTTTACATGGAATATATAAAATGCTGAAAACTTCTACATGGAAGCAAATTTACAAGTTTAGAATCTGTATGTCTTATACATGCCTCCCAATTTTAAACCACACAACATAGTGCTGTCCCATACTAATTTTATTTGACTAATGAGGTAATTTGTTAATATAATCAATAGTGAAAGAAAAGATATAGATACATTGTTATAAAATAATTTCTTTAAACCATGTGTTTGACTACATAAAAGTGGAACTTTATTTCTATAACCAAATTTAATTCTTAGATTATTTGATTTTCCATAATTAGTTTTCTCTATTCACACTTACCCTTGTATTGTTCCATATGCATTGATGTAACACCACCAAGATGAGGTTGTCAGGTCCTTAGCTATTTATTTCATATGTGCCAGCATCAATTGTGGCATTTGTATTTGCCAAAATCTTTGACAGGAAGCTATTCATATAAATGCTCGATAGTAAACATATATTTACATCAACTCATGGATCCATAACATGTTTTCAGAGATGAAGACATTAAAGGAATTAATCACCAGAGATTCATATTACAAGCAGTGTTAAACCAAATATTTTAGGCAGAAAGAAGATGACACTATATGGAATATATATCTACACAAAAATGGGTAGTGCTGGAAATGGAAAGTGACATAAGTAAAATGAAAATTTTGTTCTTATAATATATAATCAGTTAAAAGATAATTGTGGTTTAGATGAAACGAAATGTAGTTTGGTGTTTATACCATGTATAAAATTAAAAAGAATGAGAGCACTAATAAAAATTTCAAAAATATAAAAATACAAATAAAATTTTAAGTTCTTAGAGTAGAAGTTAAATCATACAATATCACATAAGTGTGATAAGTTAAATATAATATAAGCCCTAAATCCTTAAAATGAAAAAGCTATAACAAATTCCCCTAGGAAGAAGGTAAAATAGAACTATACATTCTGTGAAACAGGAAATATTAAAAAATAGTCCAGTAAATGAAAAACACAGTGTGTGTGTGGGAGGGGGAGTAATACTTGCTATACTATGTAAAAAACTCTAATACTGCAATATATTGTGGCATTGGATTATGCAAAGTTTTCTTAGAAGCAACTCCACAAGGAACATCCATAAAAGAAATAAATGGTAATTGAATGTCATCAAAATTTTAAAAAGTCTACTCTTCAAAAGATGTAGATAAGTGAAAGAAAAGACAATACTTTGGAAAAGAATATTTGCAAATGATAGAGCTCATAAAGGACTCACATCCTGATTATATAAGTATTCTCAAAGAAAGAAGAAAAACAACTCAACAAAAATGGTTAAGGTTTGAACTCATGTTTCACCAATGTAATTTCACCAAAAATATGTAAAATATTTGAACAGACATCTTACCATATTTACCTTCATAAATAAGAACATGAAGTAGTGTTTAACATCTTTAGATGTTAGGAATATGCAAATTAAAAGATGTCAGGGATATGCAAATTAAAACAACAAGGAGTTACCACTAATTACCTATTAGAATATCTGGAATTAGAGGGATTGATAATTTTACACAAATATCCATAGCAAGTTTATGAGTAAGACTCCCAAACTGAAACATCTATCTACAAAGAATAAGTAAACAAATTATGATCTGTAAGTAAAGAAACATTATTTGACAATAAAGAAAAAAGAAAACTATTGATACATGATACCATGTGGAAAACTCTCAAATTGATACTTTGAAAATAAATAAAGGCCAATATAAAGGGGTGCATATTGTATTACTCTACATAGATATATAGGAAAAGCTAACTAACACATTGTGACCAAAAACATGAGTGCTTGTCTGTGAGTGAGGAGAATGGGAGGGGGCATAAGGGAACAATTTTAAGAGGCACAAGGAAGCTTTTGGGATGATGTACATATTTTTATCTTGATTATGGAATGATTTCATGGATTGCGCACACTTTGAAGGGGAACAGAATGTGCCTCTTTGGCATATTGATTATTTGGAATCAAAGGTCTTTAGAAACAACTGGTGCAAAGAAGACATCCTGATCTTCCTTTGTCTGTCTGAAAGCAGGAAATAAATCTCCCACATGGAAGACACCTTGCCTGTACCAGGAGGGTGGAAGACATTCTCACAATTGATCTGGAATAGAGGGCTGCAAAGTCTGTCTAAAATTTGTTACTTCTTTATCAATGTATTACCCCAAGCTTAAATCCTTTGTCTTCCGTGTCAATTCCTCACAAATTTATTGTTTCTTGGTCTAAAAGGTAGAAAAACTACTGTCTTTGAGTCTCACTTTTTTTTATGAATCTCTTGTATGTATTAAATTAAATGTATTTTTATCCTGTTAATCTGTTTTATGTCAATATAATTATTTGATCAGCCAAAGAACCTAGAAGAGAGGAAGGGAAGAATTTTCTTCCCCCTATGTCAAAACATATCAACGTGTACATTTCATATATGTGCAATTCATAATATGTAAATGATGGTAAAGCTTCTTAAGAAAAGGTAAATAAACTTGTCAAGTAGAAGGAAGAATTATTAAAGATGACATTAAAACTTTAACAAACCATAAAACCTGACAGAAAATGGAAGAAATGCTTAACAGTCTAGGTATTGCTTCTTTGGAAAACAAACAAGCAAAATTACATAAAATATATTAGATACAATTATGAACAGGAAAATACTCAAAGTGACAAAATCATAAAGAAATTAAATTATAAGAATAAAATATAGAATGTTGCTTCATTTTTACAAACAAATTTGAGAACATAGAAAGAATCGCTTTCTTGAAGTATATACAATTAACAAATCTAACCATATAAAGATCTCAAATAGACAATACATCATAGACAAAACTGATAAAATTGGTAATTACCTTTATTTCTAAAATTGAACACTGTAATTTAATATATAACATTATTTTTGTTTTGTTTTGTTTTATAATAGTAGGTACTAATATCTGACTGCAATATCTCCTAAATCATATACAAGGGGGCTCCTAAAAGTAGTAGTCCAGAGTTTGTTTTTTTTTTTTTTTATATATTTTATTTATTTATTTGACAGAGAGAGCAAACACAGCAAGAGGAGCAGCAGACAGGGGGAGAGGGAGAAGCAGAAGCAAACTCCCCACGGAGCAGGGAGCCCAAAATAGGGTTTGATCCCAGGACCCTGAGATCATGGCCTGAGCGGAAGGCAGATACTTAATCAACTGAGTCATCCAGGTGCCCTTGTTCTGGAGTTATAAACCACATGAGTGTGGGGTTAGGATAAGAGAGAAATTTATTATTTTAAATAATTTTGAAATTATGAAATTTTTCAAAAGTATAGAAGAGAATATATGTGGTTCTCATTATAAAATGATCCCATGCACCCCCATTAAAAAAAAGAATATTAAATAAATCTTTTATGTATAAAATTCCCAAATTATAGTCCCTCCATCCTTCCATGTAATTATCTGAAAGTTCCTTTCTAATTCCTTTTTTTCCCCAAGATTTTATTTATTTGGGAGACGGAGAGAGCACAAGCAGAGGGAGGGGTAGAAGGAGAAGGAGAAGGAGAAGACTCCCTGCTGAGCAAGGAATCTGACTTGGGGCTCCATTCCAGGACCCTGGGATCATGACTTGAGCCAAAGGCAGATGCTTAACTGACTGAGTCACTTAGGCGCCTCTGGAATCTCTACTGATCACACATTTGCCTTGCTGTACAGTTTTATCACACGTGTAAGCATACCTAAACATTATACTGTGCAATATTCCATATTTTCAAAATTCAATGAAAATGTACTACTCGACTTATAAGCAAGTTGTTTTGTACTCTCAATACTAACTTTTTAAAGCTTAATTAATCTCACCATGTGCAGCTGAATTTTGTCCCAAAACATTTGAATTTTTTTTTTAGGCTTTTCACAATTGCAGATTGGTTGCAATAATTGGTATTGTTGCATTGGTCATCCTTGTACACAACTTTTAAAGAATATGTTTAGGACGCATATTTAGAGTACAATTGCTAGATACTAATTTACAGTCAGATTGACATGTACCAGTAAATTAAATGGTTCTCCAATATAATTGTATCAATTTATACTCTATCTGCAATTTTGGATTGCCATTTGCTGAACAATCTAACAAAACTTTTCATGGATAAGTTTTTAAAATCTTGTCAACATAGTGATTCTAAAATAGTTATAGAGTGATTTAAATTTCTGTATCACTGATTATTCAGCAGTTGAACAGATTTTTCATAGTATTACAGACTCTTATGTTATCTCCTTTATGAAATATCTGGTGATATATTTTGCCCATCTTAAATCATTAAGTTGTTTTCCTCCTTATTGATTTTTTTTGAGCACTGCTTCAAAGATTAAATATTTTATAAATGTCTTCTGAATTTTTTTATTTACCTTTTAGATTTATGGTATATTTTTATAAGCAGAAATTCTTAGTTTTAATGAGTTCAGTTTCACAGTATTTTCTATAACAGTTTATGCTATTTGTATCACAACTTAACTGTAAAGTAGAATGGCACACCCACAAAACAGAAGGCCAAAAAAGTACTATTTTCAGATAAACACTGAGATTATCTACTAGTGACAGAACTTCATTTAAAGGTTTTTTTAAAGATGGACTTCAGAAATAAGCAATCAAGGTCCTGAAAGTGAGAAAAGCAATGAACCACGAATATATGATACAACATATATAAATCCAAATAATTAGTGATTTATGAAAGTCTGAAAACAATCCCTATACAGTATATTCTGGTGGAGAAGTTGTAGCTTTAGATCTATAGATGTTTACATGCTATGTAAATTAGAGATGATTTGAGTAAAAGCATTTTCAGCTTATGGTATTGTGTGGATGAGTAAAGATTATAATATACTTTATATTTTGATAATTTAAATATAAAATTTGGAGGGTAATAATGGAAGTATCAAAACATTCCAAATTTGGAGAGAGAATAAAAAAAAATAATTAGGAAAATTTCCCTGCCAGAAGAAAAACCACAGGCAGAAATAAAAATGCCCTATCAATAGGCCAAAGAGATAATGCAAAAGTAGATAGCATAAATAAATCCAATAACTTTCTTTATGTAAAGGTCCTTATTTGAATTTCGTGGTTTAAATATTAATCTCTCAGTAACTCATTTTTGACAATTAAACTCTGAGAAAGAAGTCACTGGAACCAATTTAGTGGCAAGTCATTGAATCATTCTCAACATAATAACAATAAACGACCACATCCCAGTGTTTAGCAGCTACTTCTCATTCTCAGCAGAGCGATCAAGGACTGAATGAGCATTCAAACTGAATAACATGGTTACTCCTAAAATTGGTCCCTCAGGTTTAGGGTTGAGTGAGCTTTGAATTGCCTGCATTCCATTGACTATTCAATTCTCTCAGTCAATTGATAAATAAAATACTTTAGTCATCAGAATTAATCCACTTTCATGACACTTGCTTTACTTGAAACATTAGATTAGCTCTTTTTGTTTACTGAGTTTAAGATTCAGGTCAAGTTAAATGGAGTTTATGTCATTACAAATTGTCAGGCATAACTCCTCCGGGAAATTTGAGGATTTTTTTTGTGGAATTAAGTCCTTCTAAAATCAGCAGACAACAATATGATTTATGGCAGCATGTTGAAATATGTTTTTCCCCTCTATGGAAAATAATTACATCAAAATAAAATACTTGAAAGTTATTTCATTAATATCCATAATTAGTTGGATTTAGCCTGAGTGGACCATTTCTTTCTAGTGACTAAAAATATGTGAATCTATGATATAATTACATTCAATATAGGTACTTTATTATTTTTAAGATGTATGTATGTAATTTTATTTATAACATTCTATTCACCCTCAATAACTTAATCTTGAAGAATATACAAATCATTGTTTTAATAAATTCCTTTAGCCCTCACTTTAAAGTAGGTCAGTGGTAAATTCTCTTAGTTTTCCTTCATCTGTGAATGTGTTGATTCCCTTTTCATTTCTGGAGGACATTTTCACTCAATGCAGGATTCTGAGTTGGTAGGGTTTTTGTCTTTTTCCCTCTCACTGATTTTCAGGTATTTTCTTTGTCTTTATTTTTCAGAAGCTTGACTCTGATGTGCCTTGGTTTATATTTCTATAGATTCATATGTTTGAGATCCACTGAGATTCTTGGACTATAGATTTATGGGTTTGTTTTTTTTTTTTTTTTTGCCAAATTTGGGGAGTTTCTTCTATTAATTTGGGGGGCTTTAGGCTACTTCTTTTCAACTTTAATGACATTTATTTTTATTCAGAGTAAATGATTTTTATCTTTAATTTTACTAATTCCTCTGTCTTCTGCTTCTGTGCCTCTACATTGAGAGGTATTTATTTCAAAATTTTGGTTATTATACTTTTAGTTCTAAAGTTTCCTTAGTTTATTCTTTGCATTTTCTATTTCTTTGCTGGGAGTCTTGATTTTTTTTTTCATTTACTTCCAGCATGACCACAGAAGCAGGTTTATGAAGACTACTTGAAAATATGTGTCAGATAATTCTAATATTTCTGTCATCATTTTGTTGGCATCTCTTGATTGTGTTTTTTAATTCAATTTAAGATGTCTTCATGGCTCTTTGTTCATTGATTTTATTTAATTGAAACCTGGACATTTTGGGTATTATGTGGAAAAACTCTGAAGGTGAAATTTTTGTCTTAGCTTGTTTTCTTCTGACTTGGCTCTAATAGATGGGTTCAGGAGCCTCATTACAGCCTTGTGAAGGTGGATAATTTAGACTCCCCACTTAGTAGCTGCCAGCATGGATAGAGGTGGAGCTACAGTTTTATTCTGTGGGGCTTGACTATTATTTTCCAAAAATTTTCTGTCTTGCTAGGATGTCCCTGACCTGTTTTATTTGTCTGTTTGTGGCTATACAAGTTAGGCTTTTGGGGAGCTTTTACTGTCTGCACCTGTAAGCATTTCCAGGTTGCTGGATACTCCAACATCCATTCTGGGGCACAGGCATTCCTTGTTTTATTGTGCTTCACTTTTTTGTACTTCACAATCAGTGGCTTTTCTTTTTTACTAAACTGAAGGTTTGTTGAGATCTTGCCTCAAGCAATTCTATTGGAGCCATGTTTCCAACATCATTTGCTTGCTGTGTATTTCTTTGTCACATTTTGGTAATTCTCACAATATTTCAAACTTTAATATTTATTATTATTATTATTATTATTATTATTATATTTATTACGGAGCTCTGTGATCAGTGATCTTTGAAGTTCCTATTGTAATTTGTGATCACCATGAGGGGCACCCGTATGAAACAATGAACTTCTGGCTGCTCCACTGATCTGCCATTTCCCCATCTCTCCCTCCCTCTCCTTGTCCTCTCCTTGTCCTCCCTATTCCCTGAATCACAACAGTGTTGAAATTAAGCCACTTAACAACAGTACAATAACTTTTGAGTGTCCGAGTGAAAGGAAAAGTTGCACCTCTCTCACTTTAAATCCAAAGCTAGAAGTGATTGAGTTTAATGAGAAAGGTGTGTTGAAAGCTGACACAGCCTGAAAGTGAGGCTTCTTATGTCAGTTAGCCAAGTTATGAATACAAAGAAAAAGTTCTTGAAGGAACTTAAAAGTGCTAGTCCAGCAAACAGACTAATGATAAGAAAGCAAAACAGCCTAATTGTTGATAAGGAGAAAGTTTTAGTCTGGATAGAAAATCAAACCAGCTACAACATTCCCTTAAGTCATAGCCCAATCCAGAGGTAGGTACTGACAATCTTCAATTCTACGAAGGCTGAGAGAGATGAAGAAGCTGCAGAAGAAAACTTTAAGCTAGCAGAGGATTGGTTCATGAGGTTTAAGGAAAGAAGCCATCTCTATAACAGAAAAGTGCAAGGTGAAGCAGAAATGCTGATATAGAACCTGTGGCAAGTTATTCAAAAGATCTAGCAAAGATAACAATTGAGGTAGCTACACTGAAGAACTAAGATTTTAACATAGACAAACCAATCTATTGAAAGAAGATGCCATCTAGGACTTCATAGCTAGAGAGGAAAAGTCAGTGCTTGGCTTCAAAGCCTTAAAAGGCAAAACTGCCTCTCTTGTTAGGGCTAATGCACTTGGTGACTTTAAGTTGAAGCCAATGTTCATTTCCATTCTGAATATCCTAGAGCCCCTAAGAATTGTGCTAAATCTGCTCTGTCTTTGTTCTGTAAATGGAACAACAGAGCCTGGATGACAGCACATTGTTTACAACATGGCTTATTAAATATTTTAAGCACCTGTTGAGACCTACTCCTCAGCATAAAAGATTGCTTTCAAAATGTTACTGCTCCGTGGCAACGTACTTGGTCATTGAAGAGCTCTGATGGAAATGTACAATAAGATTAATGTTTTCATGCCTACTAAAACAACATTCATTTTGCAGCCCATGGATCAAGGAGTAATTTTTATTTTCAAGTCTTATTATTGAATAAGTACATTTTTTGAATAAATACATTTTAAAAGGCTATAGCTGCCATAGATAGTGATTCCTCTGATACATCAGGGCAAAGTGCATTGAAAACCTTCTGGGAAAGATTCACCATTATAAATATCATTAAAAATATTCATGATTCATGGGAAGTGGTCAAAATGTCAACATTAACAAGAGTTGGAAAAAGTTGATTCCAATCTCATGGATGACTTTGAGGGGATCAAGACTTCAATACAGGGAGTAACTGCAGACTTCAGTGGAGGAAGTAACTGCAAATATGGTAGAAATAGCAAGAGAGCTAGCATTAGAAGTGCAGCGTGAATATGTGATTGAATTGCTGCAAGTCTCATGATAAAATTTTAATGGATGAGGATTTGCTTCTTACGGATGAGCAAAGAAAGTGGTTTCTTGAGATGAAATTTACTTCTAATGAAGATGCTGTGAAGATTGTTGAAAAGACAACAGAAAATTTAGAAATAGTTTACTTTGGGGCAGCCTCCGGGGCTCTGCGGTTTAGCTCCGCCTTCAGTCTAGGGCATGATACTGGAGAATGGGGATTGACTCCCACATTGGGCTTCCTGCATGGAGTCTGCTTTTCCCTCTGCCTGTGTCTCTGCGCTCTCTCTCTCTCTCTCTCTCTCTCTCTCTCAGTGTGTATTTCTCTTATGAATAAATAAAATTTTTAAATAAATAATTTAAAAAAAGAAATAAATAAAAGTTTAGTTTAGTTGCTAAAATAGCAGCATAGTTGAGAGAATTGGTTCCAATTTTGAAAGTTCTACTATATGTAAAAGGCTATCAAATAGCATCACATTTACAGAAAGAAGCTTTGTGAAAGGATAGAAGGAATGGAGAGTTAATTTGTGAAAGGAAGAGTTAATCATGAGGCAAAACTTCATTGTCTTCTTTTAAGAAATGGTGATAGCCACCTCAACCTTCAGCAACTACACCCTAATCAGTCAGCCACCATCAGCAATGAGCCCAGACCCTCCATCAACAAAAAGATTGCAACTTAGTAGAAGCTCAGATGATGGTTAGCATTTTTTATTATTTTTTTAATTTAAGATATGTACATCATTTTTGTAGACACAATATTATTTCACTCTAAATAGACTACCATATAGTTTAAACATAACTTTTATATGTGCTGGGAAACCAAAAAATTGATTTGACTCACTTTGTTGTGATATTCACTTTATTGTGGCCGTTGAACCTGCAATATCTCTGAATTATGCCTGTATATGAGGCAATAAGAAATCCCTGGAACTTACTACCATGTTGTTTTTCAGATCATATGAACCTTTATTGGCCCACATACTTTTCAGATCATATGAACCTTTATTGGCCCACATACTTTTCTCCAGATTTCTCTTATATTGCTTTTACATGGGATGCCCACAGTTTGTCATTGTACTTAGGGAGAAATAGAAAAAGATACCTCATTTTCCTGGAAGCAGAAATGCCATTTACTGGAAGTAGAAACTCCTTTATTTCCAACTTATTTTTGTTTGGTGCAATTTTCTCCTTTTTCATTAGGTTAAAGGAAATGTGCACTTAATTGCTGAAGCATTTTTATGGTGGCGATTTTAAATCCTTATCAAATCCATATCAAATAATACTCATATAATTCTTGCTATTCATGTCAGCTTATGGTCTTTCTCACTCAGATTGATGTTTTCTTTACGCTTCCAATGACAAATGATCTTCAATTATATATTGAACATTTGAGTTCTTCTATTAGGAGAATCTTGATCCTATCTGAATAGTCTATGCTAGCAGGAAATTGCTCTGTTAAGATTCAGCAGGTAGGTCTGACCAGTTTTGTGGGCTATAGTTCCAATGACTCTTTAGGTTTCTCCTATTGCAAGTACTGTTCTGCTTCATTTCATTTGTCTGGTGCTTCTGGGATTTCTGCTCAGGCCTTGCTGGTACCATCTATAGAGATAGAAGGAACTTCAATGAGCTTCTTTCTCTCAAGCAACACCTGAGAGATATGGACAAAGCTACTGGGCTTGTGTGTCTATGCCACTGTGTAGAGGACAAAGAGATGCACAGCTTTGCTGCTGCCACCGTCAGAGAATCAGGCTGCCTACCAATGGTATCCCAGTTGATGAGCCAGGTCTTGGGTGGCCCAGTAGGATTTTGTTGCCACAGCTGCTAATAAATCACTTTAGGTCCACTCACTGGGCTTAGGTTATGAAGCTTGGCCTGTGATGGCCACTTCAATGCACCCTCTGCTATAGGCAGGCCAAATGCCCAGAAAGGATTTGGTCTTTGCTATCACTACTACTAGTGGATCAGATCAGCAGCAGCAGCCAGCTGATATGTCAGAGTTGGAGCTCTCTACGAGGTTTCTGTTGACTTCTGCTTTTCAGGTCCTTTAACCAGAAAGGATAGGTTTTTCTTGTGTGTTTGCCTGTTTTATTGTTGTTTCACTATGCCCTATGTTAGTTTAGTGTTATAGGCCTCTCCAACACCTAGTCCAGAGGTATAACAGATAAAAAGAAAACCCAGACAACTCACTTTATTGTAGTTTCTCAAGTCCTGGGTTCTAAGGTAGTCTGAGGTCTTTCAGAATCCTTCATCATTGTTAATGTAATAATCCCAAGGTATTTAGTTGTATTGAGAAGGGGAAGAGCAAGGAAAAATAAATCTATGCTACCTTGTTTAGCAAGTATAAGTGTACCAAATCATATTTCAGTATATCTCGATTGTATATTGTGGGAAATATAACTTTTGCCTTATAAAATGTTTACTTTGATTTTATGACAGTACTAATTTCTCCAAAACTTGGTATTTACCTCCCAAATAAAGTAGATATATCTCACTGTTCTTTTTTTTTTTTCAGTTCCTTGTTTCACATAGATTTTAATTCTTAGTATTTGAAGTTGACTGATACAGTGATAAAAGTTAGTCCTGTATCTTGCTTTGCTGTTTATTTTTGCCTGTTTCTCTAATTGTTTGAAACTGTGCTTGAGGCCAGCTCCCTTGGAATTATATCCTGTGCTGAGATAAAGAACTCCAAAGTTTGGGGGCTAAGACAGTCACTTCAGTGAAGAGACAAGTACCTGAGAAAATCAATTATACAGTTGATTCTTGAACAAGATGGGTTTGAACTGTGCAGGTGGACTTATATGTAGATTTTTTTATAGTAGAATCTTGTACACATATTTTGTCTTCCTTACAATCTCCTCAATATTTTATTTTTTCTAGCTTACTTATTGTAAGAAATAATACATAAAACATGCCAAAATATGTATTAATTGACTGTTTACATTATCAGTAAGGCTTCTGGTCATCAAAAAGCTATTAATATGTTCTGCACTAAAGATTCCCAACAGCTATGTTTCAGTTTCAAAAAGGAAAGAAAATATTACTATTATAGAAACCTAACAGAAACAGAAGAGGAAAGGTATTCCCTTCATAGTGAATAGTAGGCAATAAATGAGAATAAGGCGAAGTTACATCAAATTGGTACAACATCCAACCTCATCTACTGAAGAACCCCCATGGGAACAGCCAGGCTGGAGTCCTGATTGAGAGGCCTGGGCAGAGTATCCATCCCTCAGGTGAGACTTCCAATTGATCATCTCCATAACTATATTTATAGGGCAAATAACAGGGTTTGAAATTAAACATTTGTTTACCTAGGTGCAGTTTGGAGCAAGCTGCATTTCCATGTTAGCATGTTTCCATTTTTTTCAAGAAGCCTGGGCTATGTGCGTCTGCTTCCCCTCTGAGATTCCATTGAGGGAAGTCCAGCCCAGCCCAGAGGAAGAGGGAACATGGAACAAGATTTGTCACTGACTTGGAGGCCAGATAATATACTTCAAAAACCAGGCTCCCAAGGTTACTCCCAAAGCATGAGTCTCACAAACAACTTTCTTTAGCCTGCCTCCATACCTGCAGATCTAAGTGATCAGTTATGAAGTACAAATCACAAATACATCTATCATTCAGAACATAGTAGCTAAATCTGGGGGAGTCAGAAGTGATAAATGGATTTTCTACTTTTGGCACCCAAAACCCCTGTGTTCTTCAAAGGTGAACTATGATTATTAAATAGATTGCACTATGCTTTTCTCTATACAACCTTCTCTTTTTTAGTTCACTAATGACTATCTCAATATTTCAGCTTCACTCTTTAGAAAATGGAATAAAAGAGAAAAAAATAAAAGATTCTGATTGGATAGGAGTTAATGGTTGGCCCAGTATGACCTCCCTATCTGTTGTAGCATACTCTATTCCAAGATAAATACATCTGTTGTCACTTGACCACTAAGCCCTTTGTTTTTATTTTTATTTTTATTTTTTGTTGTAGTCACGATTTCTTCCCCCCCTCCCCCCTTTAAGCAAGCAGTGGAAGTGAGACCCTTAGAATTTACTCCCCTTGGTCCTAACAACACTGTACTTCCATCACAAACTGAAAGAATTTGGTGGTTGTAAGTAATGCTGCAATAAGCATAGGAGTGCATGTATCATTTCAAATTCATGTTTCATATTCTTTGGATAAATACCCAGTAGTTGAATTACTGGATCATATGGTAATTCTATTTTTAATTTTTTAAAGTTTTTATTTTAAATCCACTTAGTGAACATACAGTGTTATATTGATTTCAGGTGTACAATATGGTAATTCAACACTTCCATACAACACCCAGTGCTCATCACAGCAAGTGGCTCCTTAATCCCCATCCCCTATTTAACCCATCTCCTCACTCACCTCCCTCTGGTAACCATTAATTTGTTCACTATAATTAAGAGTCTGTTTCAGAGTTTGTCTTTCTCTTCTCTTTTTTTTTTTCCTTTTCTCACTTGTTTTGCTTCTTAAGTTCCACATATGAGCAAAATCATACAGTATTTGTCTTTCTCTGATTGGCTTATTTTACTTAACATAATGCACTCTAGCTCCATGCATGTCATTGCAAATGGCAAGATTTCATTCTTTTTTTTATGGCTGAGTAATTATCTGTCTATCTATCTATCTATCTATCTATCTATCTATCATCTATCATCTATCTATCATTTATTTATCTATACCACATCTTCTTTTTATTTTTTTTAAGGATTTTTATTTATTTATTCATGAGAGACACACAGAGATAGAGAGGCAGAGGCAGAGGGAGAGGCAGGCTCCATGCAGGAAGCCTGATGTGGACTCAATCCCAGGACTCTGGGATCACACCCTGAGCCAAAGGTAGACGCTCAGCCGCTGAGCCACCCAGGTGTCTCTTGATACCACATCTTCTTTACCCATTCATCAATCGATGACTTCAGCTGCTTCTATAATTTGGCTATTGTAAATAATGCTGCTATAAACATAGGAGTGTATGTATCCCTTCGAGTTAGTGTTTTAGTGTTCTTTGTGTAAATACCCAGTAGTGCGAATGCTGGATCCTAGCATAGTTCTCATTTAACTTCTTGAGGACCTTCCATACTGTTGTCCACAATGGCTACACCAGTAAAAGAATGAAATCTTGCCATCTGCAACATAGATGGATCTAGAGAGTATAATCCTAAGTATTAAGGCAGTCAGAGAAAGATAAATACCATGATCACTCACATATGGAATTTAAGAAATGAAACAAAAGAACAAAGAAAAAGAGAAACAAACCAAAAATAATTTTCAAAGTCCCTGGTATTACCTCTTTTTTGTACTTTGGCAAATATAAATTATTTTATGTTTGGGGGTATACTTATATTATTCATTTTAACTTTTTCCTTATATATATAGATTTGCATTTCATATGTGCTTCACTGTCCCTCCTCTTCAGGATAATACCATTTACTAGTGATTAGCAGAAAGGTGCTTAATAAATTCTTGTAATAAGAATTACATGTTTACACTGCACTATGTTCATAAAACAACCAACTTCAATTGGCAAGAACATATTTAGTACCAGGATCCATATGAAGATTATTAAGAGAAGAAGATAGTAGAGCAATCAAAGGAATACTGTTTCAAAGATGGACAGGGACAAAGCAGAGAGAGCCACATAGACCATGATAAAGATATGGGATTTATTTTACCAGAATTCCTACTATGCTTATTTTTGTGTATTTTTATTGTACACTTTATATATTATAAAGGTTATATTAAAATATTTTCTGAGAAAAGGCAAAAATTTTTAATGGTTAATGCATTAGCTAAATCACTATCTAAAATAGATATGGGGACCCCTGGGTGGCTCAGCGGTTAAACATCTGGCTTTGGCTCAGGTCGTGATCCCGGGTCTGGGATCGAGTCCCACATTGGGCTCCTTGCAGGAAGCCCGCTTCTCCCTCTGCCTAAGTCTCTGCCTCTCTCTCTCTCTCTCTCTCTCTCTCTCTCTCTCTATATATATATATATATATATATATATATATATATATATCTCATGAATAAATAAATAAAATCTTTAAATAAATAAATAAATAATAAATAAATAAATAAATAAATAAATAAATAAATAAATAAAATAGATATGAATTGAGGCACCTGGGTGGCTCAGTCAGTTAAGTGTTTGCCTTAGGTGGCTCAGGTCATGATCCTCGTGTCCTGCGATGGAGCACCACATCTGGCTTCCTCCTCAGCAGGAAGCTTCCTACCTCTCTCTCTCCCACTTTCTCCTGCTTGTGCTCGCTCTCTCTGTCAAATAAATAATATCTTAAAAAGATAAAATAGATATGTACTAATATTTCCTTTATTTTTTAAGATTTTATTTATTTGAGAGAGAGCAGAGCAAGAGAGACAGAAGGCACAAATGGCAGTGAGGGGCAGAGGAAGAGGAAGAAGCAGGTTCCCCACTGAGCTGGGAGACCTTGTGGGGCTTGGTCCCAGGACCCTGGGATCATGACCTGTAATGAAGGCAGAAGCCTAGCTTACTGAGCCATGCAGGCACCCCTCATATTTCCTTTATTATATTTTCCTGCATAGAGGTGTATTTTTCATACTAGATTGACATTTCATGAGGACAGTTATGTTGTATTCCAGAGTCTAGTATACACTGTCACTATACAAGGACATTATGCAGTAAAATTAAAATAATTAAAATTTCAGTAAAACATTGGCAAAAATCGCATTTTTGTCATTAGATGCTATGTAGATGAAACAGATAAAAGATAAGATATAATCTGAAAAATCTGTATACTGTATTAGACATAGTTGGATACCAGGATGACTCAGTGCTTGAATGTCTGCCTTTGGCTCAGGGCATGATCCTGGTCCTGGGATCGAGTCCCACATTGAGCTCCCTGCATGGAGCCTGCTTCTCCCTCTGTCTGTGTCTCTGCCCCTCTCTGTATGTCTCTCATGAATAATAAATAAAATCTTAAAATAAAAAAGACATAGTATCTATTTCTAGCACTATGGTTCAGATTGCTATTAAAAACAAATGTAAATGAAAACTGAAATGTTAAGAAATAACTTTTTAAATGCATCTGTGAACTAGTACAAAAAATGTAAGGAATATCAAGGCTAAAGTCTAAATGAAAGCTATAATTCAAAGATAGAAAATACAGCTGATGTTCACCTTGAAAGCATTTGTCAAATATAGTGAACTCATGAATAGTTTTTCACAATGTCTCAAGCCTTGGGGGCTAGCAGACAAATCTCAAGACCCATGCATAGTCAGAAAACTAACAGGAAACACCCAATACTCTGCCACCCCTGCTTCTTCAACAAATTCGAATTTACTCCTTTTATAACCTCTTGTCTCCACTCCCCAACCATTGATAGATCAGTAGAATTCTTTTTTTTTTTTAAGATTTTATTTATTTATTTAATTGAGAGAGTGAGTAAGAGAGAGTATGAGCTGGAGAAGGGGCAGAGGGAGAGAGAGAAGCAGGCCTCCCACTGAGCAGGGAGCCTGATACGGGGCTTGATCTCAGGTCTCTGGGATAATGACCAAACTGAAGGCAGAAGCTTAACTGACTGAGCCATCCAGGTGCCCCTAGAATTCTATCTTTGGCATTGACTCAGAAATGAAAAAAAAAGTTAAAAAAATATATCCTAAGAAATTGTCAATACAAACCAGCTATATAACCTGTGTTTTTACACTAAATCATATAATTTCTGTGGTCCAAAAAAGTTGTTCAATATGCTTTTTAATATAACTACACTGATGACCCAAAGTTCTTGACAGAAACAATTACAAATCAGTTTCAGAAGAAATAATTCTCAAATTAGTTCTCAAAAAATAAAAATAGACATAGACATACAAATTAACTAACTTAAAGAACTTCTAGGTGAATAGTAATTCAATACAAAAGAAAAAAACACTAGTTAAAAGCACAATCATTTTATTTTTGTTTTTTAAGATGTACAATGTATGATTTAATATACATATACACCGTGAAATGATTACTACAATCAAGCTAATTGAGCATCCATCACCTAGCATAGTTATCTTTGTGTGTATTTCTGTGAAAACTACACTTATGATCTATTGTCTTAACAAATTTCAAGCATACAATATAGTATTATTAATTATAGTCAACATGCTATCCATTAGATTCCCAGAACTTATTTCTTATAAAAAAGGAACGCCTCTCCTTTGCAAAAATATGGGTGAACTTGGAGTACATTATGCTAAGTGAAATAAGTCAAAGCACAGAAAGACCAATATTACATGTATCACTTATATCTAGAATCTATTAAGTCAAACTTCAAGAAATAGAGTAGAATGGTGGTTTTCAGAGGTTGGAGTGGGGAAAATGGGGAGATGTTGGTCAAAGGGTATAAACTTGCAGTTTGAAGATGAATAAGTTCTGAATAACTAAGCATAATGATTATAGTTAACATACTTGAAAAAGTAAAATAGCATTTTTATTTTATACATAAAGTAGTAGACAAATTCATCAAAATTAAAAAGGTTATCACATCTCTTAATAATCAAGTCAGTCTAATTTAAATATACCAAAGTATTACAGCAAGTTTGAAGAATTAAGTGAAAATTGTTGATCTCTTAATATATATAAAACTGTAAAACCAACAGTTACAGGGCACATGGAACATTTGTGAGAATTACCTGAGCAAAGTTAGGATTTACACGTTATAGAACAAACTCCTTTACCATAATACAATTGAAATTGTATGTTAAAAAATAGAATAAGAAATGTGTGTACAGTGTGGATTATCTCCTGTAATAAGCCACAAGTCAAATAGAAAAGCCACAAGAAATTAGAAAATGTTTAAAACTAAAAAAATCATGACAATATTACATATTGTAACTTCTGAAAAACAGCAAAATAATCCAACATTGGTTTCAAATGCCTGTATTAACAAAAGTAAAAGAAAGGCTGAAAATTAGTCAACAAAATATCCATCTCAAAAAGTCAGCCAACAGAACAGTAAAATAGACTTTATTAGCACTAAAAGTTATCTGGAATTGGTTTGGGGATAGGTGGTCCTGGGTTGTAGGGGGCCTCCTGCAAATGGTGACTCCAGAATCACTGAGCTTAGTTGTTACCTGTATTCAGCCAGCGGAGAGGGAAAAAAAAAGCACAGGGAGAGAAGACCTCCTTCTGAAGTGCCTTTGCTTGAAGAGGACACAAACATTTGTTCGCATGTTTCCAACAAGAATGAATCATATGTTCCTCACTGGCCAGCTATTTACAAAGGCTAACTCTGTATTCTGGTATTTGTATTCTGGTAACCTTGAATGTGGCAGGGCTGGCAAGTCAAAATCTATAAAGAACTTATCAAACTCAACACCCAAAAAACAAACAATCCAGTTAAGAAATGGGCAGAAGACATGATTAGACATTTTTCAAAAAAAGACACACAGATGGCCAACAGACATATGAAAAGATGATCAACATCACTCATCATAAGGAAATACAAATCAAAACCACAATGAGATACCACCTCACACCTATCAGAATGGCTAAAATTAATAACACATGGAAACAAGAAGTGTTGGCAAGGATGCAGAGATAGGAATACTCTCCTACACTATTGATGGGAATGCAAACTAGTACAGCCACTCTGTAGAACAGTATGGAAGTTCTGCAAAAAGTTAAAAATAGAATTACCCTATGACCCCACAATTGTACTACTAGATACTTACCCAAAGGATAGAAAAATACTGATTCAAAGGGACACATGCACCCTGATGTTTATAAAAGCATTATTAACAATAGTCAAATTATGGAAAGAGCCCAGATGTCCACTGCCTGATGAGTGGATAAACAAATGGTGTACGTACACAATGGAATAATATTCAACCATCAAAAAGAATGAAATCTTACTATTTGCAATGAGTTGGAAGGATCTAGAGCATATTGTGCTAAGTGAAAGAAGTTAGTCAGAGAAAGGCAAATACCATATAATTTCACTCATCTGTGGAATTTTAGAAACAAAACAGGTGAACATAGAGGAAGGTGAAAAAAGAGAAGAAGGCAAACTATAAGAAACTTTTAACTATAGAGAGCAAACTGAGGTTTTCTGGAGGGGAGGTAGATGGGAGGATGGGCTAACTAGGTGATGGGTATTAAGGAGGGCACTTGTGATCAGGATACAGTGTTGTATGTAAGTGGTGAATTACTAAATTTTCGTCCTGAAACTAATATAACACTATATAATAACTGACCAGAATTTAAATAAAAACTTGAAACAAACAAAAATAATGCAAGTTTTATTTTTCAATACAAAACCAATTAAGAGAAACCAAATGTTAATGCATTTTAGATTTTTTTTTTTAAATTACAAATTCTGGTACTAGAACAATAATTTTGAATCTTAGGAGGTTACTGCCTCAGACTCATGGTAAGTGCCAGGTGCCTTTCTAGAGATGTTCCTGTGCTGAGATTGAGTAGGATTGTCTGCTTTACCTAGACAACAAGATGCAGGAGATTCTGGTACTTGATTAATAATGTATTAGAATGGGAAGAACTCCAGCAAAATTTTGTTAAATTTACAAGTTTATTAATATTGAAGATACTCAGAGAAGAAGAAGAAAAATTGGGAAGTTTTCATTATTAGATACTGGAATTTATTATAAAGTTATGGTTGTTAAACTTAATTTACTGTCACATTGGCTCCGAAAAGACTAAGGAATGATGAAATAAAATAGAATCCAAACAGACCTATGTATATGAAGACATCAGATATATAACAAAGGTGGACAGCCAAGGGGAAAAAAAAGAAAAGAAAAAAGAAAAAGAAACTTTTCAGTGAATGTTGCTAAATCAGTGGGATATCCATATGGGTAAAAACAAATAACAATGACTGCTACAGCACATTGTATGAAAACATATTTTAGCAAGACTGAGAACTAAATAAGAAAAGTAAAAAAAAAAAAATGAACCCTTTCAGAGCTGATTTTTAGATATTATCTTCATGACCTGAGAATAGAAAAAGATTACTTAAAGGACCCAGAAAGACTAACTGCTAAAAAAAAAAAAAAAAAAAAAAAAAAAAGAAAAAAAGAAAGAAAGAAAGAAGAAAGAAAGAAAGAAAGAAAGAAAGAAAGAAAGAAAGAAAGAGTAATAGATTAGACTTCTAAAAATTATGAACACTATTCTTCATGAGAAAACTTAAGAGAATGGAAAAATAGACTCACAAAACCATAAGGAGGTAATATATATATATGACATATTTAGTAAGAAGAGGTCATCTACAGATGGACAGAAGAATGAATACATCAGTTTGTTATAGCCAGAAATGGAATACTCTACAATGAAAATAAATGATTTTTGTTATATGGACAACTTTTATAAGCATAATTTTAAGAGAAAGAAGCTAAATACAAGTGAATGCAGAGTACATGAATTTATAAACAGGCAAAACCAGTAACTTGTGAAAATCCAATTTATTGTTTGCTTCTGTGCAGAAAGTGAAGGCTAGAGACTGACAGGGAGTATCAATGAGTTTTGAAGGTGCTGATGACATTACATTTCTTGACCTGGATAGTGTTTCCATAGGTGATAATTTATTGTGCCATGCATTTATTTTTAGATGTATCTTAATTAAAAAAAAAAAAAAAAAAACGTGGTTGACTTGTTTAATGCAATTGAGAATTAGAGAGGTCAAAATCTGACTCCAGAGTACTTTTCAATATTAAATCAATATTGTTAAGAAGGAACTTTTTTTTCCTTTTCTAATCTCCACAGATTAATTACTGCTATAACTAAGAATTCATGATCCCAATATTTCTGTTAACAGCTCACTGTCGTACACACTTCATCCTTCATGCTTGACAGAATGAGAGACTCTTTCTCCTAGCACACACAGAACAAATCCTGAGATTCAAAGTAATTGTTTGATTTGTATCACATGTCCACCACTGAACCAACAAATGTGGCAAAGGGGGTACATGAAGTGAGTGGCTCCACCGAGCTCCAGATCTGAGTGTATAATCAGTTTTAGCACCATCACTTGATGCCTTGATAGGAATGGAGGGCTTCTGGGTAGGAATGTTACTAGAATTTAGTTAACAAATATTCAGAAATGATAAGAAAGGAGAGAAATTGACTCTGTATTACACCAATTACATTCTCAGATCCAGAGTGAACCAAATAAATAATAATTGTTACAATATACTGAGTGTTATCACCTGCATCAACAAATTAAGTTACAAGTTATTACAAAATAAAAATGGAGTACACTGACACTCACTACTCATGATTCCATTATGCTTGTAAATGACTCTTAGAAAATCTATCACAATGTTTTTCCATTTATAATGTCATTCAATGGAAACTACTGCTATGGAAAAATTAAATGTGAGGTTATATATATATATAGTATATTGAGGTCAGCAAAGCTTTCAACACAGAGACCATGTTAAAAATAGTGTTTCTTTTGTTCTGGTTTGGTTTGGCAGGAAACATAACTTTTTAATTTTGTTTTTTAAGTTTAAAAATTCATAATAAGGCAAATACAACAATGGTTATCTATCATAATGAAAGAGAGGGTTTTAGACATGCAATTTTATATTTTTCAGTGAATTTTTAAATTTGTAAATCTTATTTAATATTATAGTATTAATTTTGGAACATGTCTAGTAATGATAGTAATTGTGGCAATAAGAATGAGCATGTTTAATACTGTGCTAGTAATGTTTAATAAAACATCTAATATTTATCTCTATAGATATCAAATATGTGTTTTCCTGCCTGGATTCAGTCGTCTCAGAAAAGCCAAGCAAATGATAGACTGTCGAGGAATGCTTCAGAGTGGCCTGTTCCATAACATAAAATGTAAATACTTTTTTTTTAATGTAAATACTTTTTGAGGTACTTCACAACTTTACTTGTGAGAGTAGTTGTACGCTTTGAGAGAAATTTTTCTTAAATTTCTCTCTCTTTAAAATACAACAAAACATTAAAATATAAACGTTTCTAACGGCTTTTAGTAACATATTTCATTATACATTACTACTATTTAAAGTGGATACCAATAGCACACACATTTTTGAAGTTATATCTTGCCCAATAAAAGTTATATGAAAGATCAAAATAAGGGTGCCTGGGTAGCTCAGTTGGCTAAGCATTTGCCTTCTGCGCAGGTCATGATCTCAGGGTCCTAGGATGGAGCCCTACATCCAGCTCCCTGCTCAGTGGGGAGTCTGCCTCTCCTCTCCCCCACCCCTCCCTCTGCTTGTGCTCTCTTTTTCTCTCTCAAATAAATAAAATCTTAAAAAAAAAAAAGATCAAAACTCTATTTACTAAAACTCTTAGGTAACAGGCACAAAAGTTACCTTGTTTTGAATCTGTCCTGGTTGGCTTAAAAATAAGCCTGAAGCCAGAAGCTTAGCAAATTTTTAGTGTATTCAAATTTTAAAAATAAGAATTATAATTATGAAATAAATTGTATTATTATTGCTAAAGTAGCAATAATTTAAATCATTCATATGGAATAGAATAATCTGAGAGAGACAAAAAAAAATGGCAAGGAGGTATTTTAACTTGCCAACAACCATCATTTTGTAATTAGGAGACATTATCTACCTTTGAAACATACTGAATTACAACACTGTGAAGTAATTTACAACTACCTGTTTCTCCACTCTCTCTCTCTCTCTCTCTCTCTCTTTTAAGATTTTTATTTATTTATTCATGAGAGACACAGAGAGGCAGAGACACAGGGAGAAGGACAAGCAGGCTCCCCACAGGGACCCCAATGGGGAACTCGATCCCAGGACACTGGGATCATGCCTTGGGCTGAAGGCAGGCGCTGGGCCACTGAGCCATCCAAAGGTCCCTCCACTCTCTTTTGGAGAGCTTATTAATAACAGCTTCTTTCTTTTAGTAAACATTGGCAGGTTGGAGCGTTTGTTTTTGTTTTTGTTTTCAGATGCAATATTCCTTGGGTATATTTGGAGGGGGAGGGGCTGTGAATACAATGATAGAATATGCATCTGGTTTTGTATGCATTATTTCTAGCTGAGTTCAGAGCATTCATCAAATTTGATTATGTATACTTTACTCATTGCCTCCTAATCTCTCTTTTCTGCTTTTCTCTCTGTGCTACCCAATTAATCTGTCCTTCTATGTAATAGTCATTTGCCACTTAAAGCGTTATCAGGGTGTTCCTTATTCCTCTATTCAAATAATATTTCTACAATATATTTCTTTTTTTTTCTGCAATATATTTCTAAGGTCTTTTGCTGATTATAGACTAAACTGCCTCAGAGTTCTCTTTGTTCCCCATCCACTAACATAATTTTGCATTTTAGTCCGCAGCAGTTTGGAAATAGAAAAAACACTATGACATTGACTATTGCTTGGGAAAAATCTGAGTGGCTAATATGGCAACAACATTAAATTACCTTAGCTATAGACTGTTGCCCTCAGCTCTTAATCATGTCAACCACAAAGTCTGCTTACAAAGCCTTAGAGATTTTTAATGAATTCATTCAGAAAAAAAAAAGATAGAAATAAAAGATTTATAGTAGTCCTTAATAATAATAAATGGTCAAGTAAATAAGTGGAGGTTGGGTATTATTTGCTCATGATATCGTCTCCATGAATTCAGATATATGTACTCCAAATAAAATATCTATGTAATTGGGATGTCTGGGTGGCTCAGAGGTTGAGTATCTGCCTTTGGCTCAGGGCGATCCAGTTCCACATTGGGCTCCTTGCAGGGAGTCTGCTTCTCTCTCTGCCTATGTCTCTGCCTCTCTCGCTGTGTCTCCCATGAATAAGCAAAATCTTTAAAAAAATACCTATGTAATTATTTTACAATAAGTGATATAATGATGGTATGATTGACATACTATCTCTCTTTAAGCTAGTTGGATACACGTAAAGTCAATTGAGACCTAATACCTACTTGATAGACACAATAGCAAAAGGAAGGCCAACTAGTTAGATTTAATAGATAATCTAATATCTTCTAAAATAATAGCCCACCAGACCAGATACTGGTTTTCCTAGAAAGAGTACTTTCTCCTTGATTAATTTTTTAAAAATAATGCTGCAATTCTTCTCTCATCTTCCTATCTCATGCTTCCTTTGCTGGGGACTCACATTCTGATTTGACTTTTTTTTTTTTTTCCCCATACCTTAATAGGTCCAGTCATACAGCAAGTAAGTCCAGGGCCTTCCTGTTTTTATGTGACTTAACAGAGCACATTTTTGATGAGTTAGAAGTATTTGTAGTTTAACTCTTAGATGGTGATCTTATTTTTTTACTTTTAAGGCTTGGGGTAGTGGTGCTTATTAACTTACCCATATGCCAGAGAAAGTACTTTCCTTTCATTACTGTTTTAAAAGCATATTTCAGTATGTGAAACAGTTAATGTTAATTTTACATAGCAATTACTATGTTCCAGACACTAAGTGCTTTACACATAATTAAATCATATAATACTCATACAAATTCTTTGATGTAAGTTTTGATTATTATTTTCCTGGTACAAATAAGAATATTGAGATATGTGTTATGTTATTTATGTCTAGGGGAATTTCAAGCTTTCAACAAAATATTCTAAATTGCCGGATAGTCCATCCTGTCTTTATCTTGACCAAATGTCAGTACCAGATTTCTAGGTGTCCCCAGAGATTGGCACAAATCTGGACCAGTCCATCTGTAAGCAGTCCTATCTTACAAAAAATTCTACTATGTTTTCAAGTGATTCATGAACATTTCTTAGGATGTCTATCTGTTATTGAAATCTGGCTCTCTTTTGAACGTTTCCTTTCTCTTTCAACCCCCTGTAGGATAGGTTTCTTAAAACACAGAATTTCTGAAACCTCAGCAATGAGACATGGATAAAACTTTCCCAATAGCCTTCCACACATAAGTGTGGCATTTCTGTAAGCCATCCTCTGAGCTATTAATAATGATCTTTTAAAATTGTACATTAAATAAATAAAAAATTTAAAAAAATTGTACATTAGGTTATTATGTTATTTTCCTGATTAAAGTTATCCAAATCTTGAACAGACTGAGAGTATAAATGTATTTATTATCAAGAAGGTACTATACATATCAGACATGTTTAATTCATACCAAATAGAAAAAAAAAAAAAACAAATGAGCTCAAACATTTGCCTTATTAAATGAGAAAAAATAAAATAGGTGGAAAAAAAGCCTTCAACTAAAATTATTAAACATGAGACTTGTAACTTAGAAAAAGAAAAGAAATAACGTACACTAATAAAAAAAAAGACAAAGGAAAGAGCTAAAAGTGTAAATTACAAATGAAGAAAAAAGAAATATAAAACTTACAATTAAGCACAAAAGATTTTATACTATAATGTAAATATATAAATTTGTAAAAGGCTTAATTCAGTAGCAAAAATTGAAAGAGTTGAGACATTTGATTGAGAGTACCAAGAAGGAATTAATATTAGATAAACTAAAATGCAGGAGCCATGTCTCCAAATCCTGTGCCTGAAATAACAGAAAAAAGAGGCAGGGGCACCTGCATGACTTGGTTTCCTCTCAGGTCATGATCTCAGGATGTTGAAATCGATTCTCCTGTAGGGCTCTGTGTTCAGTGGGGAGTCAGCATGAGATTCTTTCCTTCTGTCCCTCTGCCTCTCCCCACATTGTGCTTTCTCTCTCTTTAAAAATAAATAAATAAAATAAGTTAAAATTAATACTATTTACTAAAAATAAATAAATAAGAGAGAAGGTAGAGAAGGATAATTTTCCATGAGATTATACAAAAAATAAATTGATTTTAAAAACATACTTTAGATGGATGACTTTGCATATGAAAATCTACTAGTTTTAGGATTATTTTCTTCAAATTATTCATAAAACCAAGGGAAGCTATTAAACATCCTATAGGAGAGAGAGACTTGTCATGGGAGACTTTTCATGACACATATTGAAAACTTCTATGAAATTTCAGTATTTAAAAAGCACTTTGATTTGGGACAAAAGCCAGATTTATGAAAGATAACACCTTGGTAAGGACATTCTTTATATGTACCAATAATGAAAAATTATTGAAATCAATGAAAAATGAAAATATACATTAACCCCACAGTTCCACTCTTATATATACTAGAAAAGCTGGTGATCAGTCTGTATGGGTCCTGTGAAAGTTTTGGGGTTGGAAGTAGGGAAAAGATTTCTCTCAAATGCACAATGCACAACTCCTGCCTGAGTTTCAAAGAATGATTGATGCCACAATGGCTGTTTTCCTCTGCCCAGCTGGCTTGTACATTGGGTGGATGTTTATATATATATATATATATATATATATATATATATATATATATATATATAATATGTATACACACATATACATACACAAACATACAAGCAATACATACACACACATACATAATATATACACACATATATATACAAACACATATATACACATACATCTATACACAAATACACACAGCCTGAATATATATTATAATACATGTATATTGTATTATGTGCATAAATGTGCATAACTGCAATAAATTATATTATATTATATGCGTGTAAATATATAATATATACATATCAATTATGTGTAATATATGTGCATGTATTGTGTGGGTGTTGATCTTCAAACTATAAACCTCCAGCTTGGTTACTATATGGATATACATACATTTATAGGCAATATTTATTCATATATATTTAAATATAGTATTGAATATGTTTATTATGTTTATACATGTTTTTAAGAGGGAGTACCAGTGTTCTTTGGTTCTGGAAAGTAGCACAAAGAGTAAGAAATGGAGATTTGGGGCAGGGAAAACAAGCATCACATGGAAGCTCTTTCATAATGAGATGGAAAGAACCAGGCAGAAGGAAGGGCAGCTGTTAACAAACAGATCAACAGCTGTTTAAACATCCCTCTGCCCTTTCTCTTACATAATGCTTGAAAAAAAAAATGTGTCTGACCACTCCTTGTGCTTTTGCAGAGCAAATGCTGAAAGCTAACCTTAGATCTTCTACTGATTTGGCAGCTGAAAAAATCAGCAGAATTCTGATTCCTTGCCCTATATTCTGGATACAGTCCCAAAAAATGAATATGAGAGGAACCTTCCACATTGCCTCTCATAAGTTCTTCTTCCACTGCTAAAACAGATTGGGACACATTGATATATATGCATTATGTACTGGAGAAGAATTTTTTTTAAACCAGGGCATCTATCTCTTACCTTGAGGCCGGTGAAGAAAGCACATAGCCCTGGTATGCAAAATTGTTATCTTCTGTGTAACTACCTACCTAAAATTGTTATTTTACAAAGATTATTTTTTTTTCTTAAATTCTCCTTTAAGAAAACAAAAATTCTCCTTTAGGGGAGCCTGGGTGGCTCACTTCGTTTGAGCGTCTTGGTTTTATCTCAGGTCACAAGATTGAGCCTCACATTGGTCTCTGCACTTAGTAGGGAGTCTTCTTGAAGATTCTCTCCCTCTGTCCCCCTTCCCCTACTCACATGCTCTCTCTCTCTCTTTCTCTCAAATAAATAAATCCTAAAAATAAATTCTCCTTTAATGTACCACAATTTATTTATGCATAAAAGGGTAGCACATTGATTATTTTAAATAGTTTTTGGGAGGAAGGAACCAATACATAGGGTAGGTACATTAACATATAGGAAAATGCCAGGCTTAGGCACACAGCACAACCCACATCTGGGCCTGAGGTAATGCACAAAGCGTGTATTAAGCAATACTCTCCGGTGTCCCAATTACAATTACTGCCTGCCTCTCAATGCTGTCGTATTGAATCCTGGGCAGCAGTTTTTCCCCCAAATTCATTATGCTACAAAGCCACATAGCCTTATTGAATAATTAAGTACTGAAACCACGGAAGCCAAAGCAGGATGGTTCTGAGAATTTACCAATAGCCCTGAATACATCATCATAAACAGAAAATACATGGTCATAAGAAATGTCAATGAGAAAATTAAAGCAAAATTTATAGAATACTACTTTTTTATATACAATATACATGGACTTTTAAGGATGATTCATTCTGCTATATGATCAAAGTTAAAGTCAATTTTAAATATACACTTATACAAATAGCAAAGCTAACATTATTTACCAAACCTAATAATATGGGCAAAGGCTATATTGCTTTGGTATCATGGTCATCTTCCAGTATTTCAACTGTAGAGCTCTGTAACATTTGTTTTTATTTCATTAATAAATTTTTTTGAAATTGTCAGGACAAACCATTGCACGAGCAATACTTGTTAGGGCAGGCAGTAATTGTCATGTCATTGGATTGAATCAAATGTGAAGTATCATCCCACTTCTTCCAATAATAGGTTCTATATATGTCCTTATTTTCTTCCTTTTATAAAAACGTTGGTATCAGCTGAAAATGTGCATTGAGATATCATCTCAAAAATACTCTGGGGGAGAAAGTCGGAAACAGAAATGCAGCTGGTATTTTTCCATCCAGTGCTTGAGTTGGATGAAAGAGAATTTGGAAAGCTGCATTATGTGTTTTAGGATATACAGGTCTCACGCTAGTTGAGTAATGTGCCAAATAGCACTTCAGTGACCTGGAATAATTGTTCTGACTGCCCAAATTGGGATTGATTCCTCACAGGCCTGGCCAATGTTATGTTCCTACTTTTACTTTTTTGAACTATATGAAAATTTTCTGCATAGTTTTCTACTTTGAGTAGGGACAGATATGAAGACAGTTTACTAGCCATACTACTAGTAGTAATTAGTAGTAGTAGTGGTATAGATAATTCAAGCTTTAAATTAGTACAATTTTAACATGAAGCACTTCATACTAGATAGATTTCTATATAAAAATATGGACATTAAGGGGCACCTGGGCTCATTCGATTAAGCATCTACCTTCGGCTCAGGTCATGATCCCAGGGTCCTGGGATCAAGTTCCGCATCAGGCTCCCTACTCCGAGGGGAGACTGCTTCTCACTCTCCCTCTGCTTGCTACTCCCCTGCTTGTACACTCTCTATTTCTGACAGATAAATAAATAACATATTTTTTAAGTGGATGATAAAATAACTATACTAAACCTCTGGTAAACAAAATTTTGTAAGCCATAAGAAGCCAGTGTTGAAGAGAGCAAATGGTATAGCATGTACCACGTCATTACTGGAAGTTTTCAGGTATTGGCTGGCTGACAATTTTATAGAAGGTGGATATCCATGTAGCAAATATCATGAAGCCAAGAAACACCAGAATAACATTTAAAATGTTCTGTATGCTGCTACATTCTTCTATGTGTCACTCATTCTACAAAGAAGAAAACAAATTACCATAATTTATACTTACATAAACTGGATGGAAGGGGTGTAGTAAATATCAATACTGCTTTTGAGATAAGTAAGCCAAACATTGCAAAATCTTTCAATATAAGGTTGTAGAATTTTATATGAAAATCTAATTACTTTGTACCTTCTACTTTCTTAGAGCATGATTATTATTTTGGATTTTAGAACTTCTATGGTCAATTTACATATGTAAATATTTACTAGGCTTTGATTTACTTAGAGGAAATTCAAATTAATCCAACATATTATCCAAAGTCATCAGAATCTTTCAAATCTTGTAAATAAATCATGAATGTGAAGCAGTACTAAATTTGTTATATATGATAAAAGTGTTATAGAAATATATATTATGAACAGATTTCTAAGATAAATATATCAAATTCACTTTGACCCTGAAATGTAAAAATTTTTTATGACTGCATATGATTTTTCAAATATAACATAATATAAAATATAATTGTAATAATAGGGAAATAAGTACGAAATGAAATTCCTAAAGCAATAATTATTTACATAAATCTTAGCTTTGTTTTTAAAATTAGGATAGTCTATTGAATGTATACAGCTAGTTATATGCTATTAAATGGCATTTCCTTAATTTGCAACAGGCATATGCAACATTAAATTAGAGGATCATCAATGAAGGTAAGAGTAGAGCAATTGGCAAAACAATATGCCTCCCATTTTCTAATAAGAGTTGGTTAAGAGAGGAAATTGTAAAAATGGCCAAAAACTTAAACTTGCAAGTGCTTAAACTTAGTAATAATCAGTGAAAAAATAACCAAAATTTACAAATTAGAAAAGCATTATCTGTATTGTGTGTTTTATCCACAAATAAAATATGAATTAACTAATCTATGGTACTTTAAAGTGCAAATAAAAATAATTTTTTAAAAATTATCATAATGCAATCATAGTTCAGTGTCAGCTATTTTGCAATCTTTTATATAGTTTCAATAATAAAATATAAATATTACATCATCCAAGGAAAATAAAAATAGCATATTAAATGATGAAACTGCACGAAGGCATTTACATAAATGTAGCAGACATTAAGAGTAATCTAGTAAATCTAATGAATTAATTGCTATTTGTTATACTTCAAATTTTGGGAAATGTCTCCAGTTGTAACTAAAATTCACTTATGATATTCTCTGACTGTGAACAGCTAGTTCTCAGCCTATTTGGCAATTACTCACTGGCTCAGAGGAATTTTTGTGACTTGTGTATTTACCTTTTATTTTTATAATTTTTGTAGTAACAGTTTTATGGAATAAAGGCTTTTATATTTTTCCAAATTTTAGAGGAAATTCTTTTTGTTGTACTACAGCGCTAAAGGCAACTTTTTTCCCCATAAATATTTGATTTAAATAAACTTGTTATGAAGATGAAGCTTCTATACTTTTTTTCAGTGGGTTTAAATACACAAAGCACTAATTTTGCCTGGATTCATATTTTTTATTTAAAATTGAATTAAGGTATTGGATGAATGTAGAAGTTAATGATTATATATATATATATATATATATATATATATATATATATATATATAAACCAACTGGTGTTTTCTAAATCTCTTCTATCAAAAAGAAAGTAAGGAGGTACAGAGCATTTTTCTCATTTTGCCCATTACACACAAATCTGTTCTTCAAAACCTTGATCCCTCATCTTAGAAGTGATCATTTTAATTGATAAATACATATTTTGAGTCAAATCAATATTAAGAAAGTTAGCTAATATGGCAAAAAAAATCAGGCATAAAAGTACAATTTAAGATTTTTTATTTTATATGGAATTGCAGCAAAGTCAAAATATTTGAAATTATATCTTCGCCAACTTTCTAGATTAAACAACAAATTTTGGTAGATGAAGGAAAAAGATGTGATTAGTCCGTCTTCAGTAAAGATATTTTACAAAGGCAAATTAGAGGAGAAAGCAAAAGAATCATAAGCTAAATGTGATCAATAAAGTTAATAAAATTTAATATAATATGCTGTAATATAATTACAGCATAGCACCTAACATGCCCCAAATGATGGGTGTGTTCCCTTTTCTGTCTAAATAATAGCTTCAAATCTTCTTATTTAATTTGCCTCTTCAAGAAAGCTAAGTGTACCTTACAACGCATTTATCTACCACAGATTGACATATTTAAAGAAATCACTCCTCCATAGTTAAAAACTGGAATTAGACACACAGGAATATATGTAAGTATTGTATTTTTAACCCTAAATGATAATAGACATATTCTTATCACTGACCACCAGCAGGATTTTGATTAAAAATATTAATTAATTTAAAATATTTTCATCTAAGCTAACTGTTGGTATATACATTCCATGCTGAATATTAAACATAGCAGAATCATTCAGAGAAAATAAGGAAATTTATATCAAGAGCTTTAACCCAGATTTTTAAATCCAGTAATTGTTTTTGCCATTATGAGGAACATTATCAAAAGAATTGAGATATTATTACTTTGAAGATGTCATAATATTGCTAAAATGGAGAAAAATATAATCAACTTATTGCTTTAAGAGTTACAGTATAATTTAGAGTGTAATATGGTAGTTGCAGTTAAAGCAGAAATTTTAAGAATGAAACACAGGTTACTGAAGAGAGGAAATTGAGATGAAAGTTCTCTGTTGCAGGTGTTTTGTTTTGTTTAATAAAAAGTAGATAAATGTTTACAGCACCAACTATGTGAACTACTTAGATATACTAAATATGTATTTATTTGGTCTAGAGTGAATATATCTATAGTGAATCATTAAAATTTACTTCAGTAGTAACCTATTTTTAATTTCCATGCATTAGCATAATGTAAAATGCTGATCTTTTAAGATAATGTTAAGTGTTCTTACCTACAATCAAATAAAATATTAAAAATAAGTAAGTAAACAATTAAATCAAGCCTTAGATTACATTACTTAAATACGAACTAACTATAAATGTTCCTTGCCACAGATAATATATGATGACGACAAGATGTGTTGTTTTGTTTTTTACTTTTCTCAGAAAGCTTAAATGAGTTTAAATGTTGTATTGCTTTTAAGATCTCAGTCAACTGGGATGCCTGGGTGGCTCAGCGTTTGAGCATCTGCCTTTGGCTCAGGGCATGATCCCAGGGTCCTGGGATTGAGTCCCACATCAGGCTCCCTGCATGGAGCCTGCTTCTCCCTCTGCCTGTATCTCTGCATCTCTCTCTCTCTGTGTCTCTCATGAATAAATAAATAAAATCTTTAAAAATAATAAAAATAAAATAAAAGTAAAAAATAAACAAGACTTAAAAAAAAGATCTCAGTCAACTAATTTACAATGAGTCCTTGACCTATTCCAATATTGCAGGCTTTGATGTAGTACACAAATATTTCCAAACCCATGTATCATTTACAGAATTCTCTCAGGGATGACTAGAGAGAAGCCACCTTTTTCTTTTAATTTTCTCTCCTCTGTCTTTATCAAATAATAATATATTTTATATTTACTTCCATAAGTGAAAAACTCAATATTTGCAGGTTTTGCTTGACATATGAACCAGAAAAGAAGGGATAACCAAAGATTTGTTTTTCTGATTATGGTGCCAATCATTTCATTTTCCTTGGGGAGGAAATTTTTGGAGTGAAAGTGAGGAAAGATATATATTACTTTATAGAATGCATTAATTACTCTTTCAGATTTTCCTTGTATCCTAATTTTTTTCTTTTTTTAGGATCTTTTTCTATTTTATCTGGTACCCTTTTTTTCAAATTTCATTATAAAAATACATGACACATACACACACAGACATGCAATATTCACATGCTGCATTCACAACTTGAATTGTCTTTGTAGCCCTTTTGACACAGATTATTTTCTGTTTCTCTTGCTGCTATTTGCATCTGAGAATTCAGGAACTATTCTTCTGGTAATTCAGGAACAATTTTTGTTTACTTTTGTATTTGTACCTCTACAGTCTCAAAGACATCTCTTTACTCACAGAGAAATTGCACCAGACAGTTGTAAAAACAACAACAACAACAACAACAACAACAACAACAACAAAAAAAAAACCTCAAGATAGATTTTACTTCATATTTGGAGTCTGAAATAATAGGTCTGGTCTGAAAAATTAAAGTAAAATTTGAAGCCTCTCTCTTTCCAGGCTCCCTACATGTTCTAGCACATATCAATGGAATACAGATACACTCATCTGTAGCAATTTATGAAACCTCTTTCCCTGTTTGAAATTAAGTCAATATTACAAAAAACACGGTCTATTCTTTAATTAAAATACAATTTGCTAATGGTTCAAAGTTTAATTTCTTTATTTTTTAATATTTGTTTCAAATATTGCCAATTACTTTCTCTTTACTTTTAGGTACTCAATAAAAACCATGTTGGGTCCATACAAGTGTTAATTCGCATTTTGCCAGAGCTTATAATAGTCCCCGTATTTTTGTCTACCTTTAAAATTTTGCTCTTCTTCCTGGTAAGAAGGAAATAGAGGCAGGGGATAGGTGATGGATGAACATTGTTCTACGGAGATTTAAAGAAAGATTTTTGCCCCATTTTTCAAAAGGAATTAGGGCCTGTGAGAATTTAAAAGAAGAGAAACAGATTCTATACTGGTTTTTGTGTATTTTCTCATTTATGAATCTTGGTCTATGGAAGTATGAATGCACAATGCAGCATATATGCAGCACAATGGAGGTCAGATTAGAAAAACATGACTGAGACTAGGAATTACTATTTTATTATAGCTTATTTTAAAATTAAGCAAAGTTTTAATTGAACAAGAATATATATCAATATGCTAGAAGGTCAGTGTCAACTTGAGTACACCAAAATATCAGTTGCTTTAATAAGTTCAAATACCTTTTGTTGTCTTAATACTACATATTATACCTCATTTGAGTATTTCAAGATTGCTTCCAATTATTTTTAGTACTTATCGCAAATATGGTTATTCTAAGCAATATTCAAAGGATGAAAAAAGACATGAAAATGGACATTCTATTCATGTTCTAATAATACCTAATTTATAAATATCAGTACAACTGAAGTTAATAAAAATGTGTCAACATTTGTTCTGATAACATGAAGAGTATTTTACAGAAAAATACTCTTTTCAGTTCATTCAAGAGTTGAGATTATGATCTCAGGAGGGTCATAACCTCCTCCTGATAAATGGTAAACTTTTTATGTTAAATTCTATATTTTGAAAGAACTGAAAACCAGAAAGGCAAATGATGTCTTTTATACCATTTCTACCCTCTAATAATATATTTACCAAAAGTAAATCCTTTATCACTGTTCAGAAAAAGCATTTATCTTCTGCCATACACTTTTATTGCATTTAATAGCATAATTTCAGCTGTAATTCACTACATATGCATTGTCAGTCCAATACCTTTTTCCCCTGGAAACTTAACTTTGAACTTGAAAAGTAAAAACTGGCAAAAAGTAGACATACTAATAAAGTACAAAATTGAAATTACTTTCTTGAAAGCTATACAACTTTGGTTAAGTTATTTTGATTTATGCTTAAGAAATTTAGAAGCAATGAAGAGTATGATTTCATGAACAATAATGGAACTCATATTTCAACATGTCATCTTTTCTCACAAACTCCAAACTCTAGATGGATTTTTCTTTCAAAGATAGATATTAAGAGGATTCCAAAAAAGTTGAATAGTAATTAAGTCATTTTATGTATAGTTTTAAATATTACTGAATAAAGACGGGAATAATAAGGCAAAATGCATTCATATTATATGCTTCATAGACAGAAATATCACATACAAATTAAATTCTGACACTTCCAAGTGTTGAATAGGGACAATAGGGGCCATGAAATGCAATAGTGCCTTTGTAAATAAATATAACTCTTAGCAATTCAGAAACAATCAGTAAAAACGAGGTTGTATATATCTTGTGACCCAGAAATTCCCCTTGGGACATAAACTAGAGAAAGTTATCTCACATATTGCTATGAAGGCATGTTCAAGAATGTTCACTGTAGCATCATTCAAGCCATGCTATGGGTTGAATATTTGAGAAATAACAACTTTCTTAGACATAACCAAAATTATAAGAATAATTGCCAACATATTTAGTCTGTAAAACAATACTTATTTTAGTTCCTTCTGGCAGAAATGCCTATCATAATTTGGACATATAAAATGACATGAATAGCACTGGAAATTAAAAGATGATGTACAATGAATTTTTTTGTCACTTGTAACAAAATACTAGACAAAATGCAGCACTGTACTATGTGTTTATGTCATATTAAAAGAGTATTACTATAAGAGCATGAAGGATATAAAGAATTGGGAGGGATCCCTGGGTGGCGCAGCGGTTTGGCGCCCGCCTTTGGCCCAGGGCACGATCCTGGAGACCCGGGATCGAATCCCACATCAGGCTCCCGGTGCATGGAGCCTGCTTCTCCCTCTGCTTGTGTCTCTGCCTCTCTCACTCTCTCTCTCTCTGTGTGACTATCATAAATAAATAAAAATTAAAAAAATTAAAAAAAAAGAATTGGGAATATAAAGTTGTAAAATACTTGAACTACATGTGAAGTAGTATGATATTAGGTGAAGGTAAACTGATTAATTAAAAAGGTTTATTGTAAACCCTAGTGCACCATTAAAAGAAATACCAACAACAATACAAAGGTGCAAAAATAATAAGTTAATAAAGGAAACAAGGTGGAATCCCAAGAACATGGTCAGTTAACACAAGAGAAGCAGATAGGAGGGGAAAAAAGAGAAAATGAACACATTGTAAAGAGCTAGAAAGATAATAGATTTTAATCAAACCATACCAATAGTCACACTGAATCTGAATGGTCTAAGGATACCTGTTACAGGACAAATATTGTCATACTTGGTAAAAAGAGATAATTATAGGTTAAGTTAGAATGTAGCTTCTGAATTATGAAATAAAAATATATGCAGTCTCAATGCATATGATTATTCAAATTTAAAAAAGTAATTATACATTTAAGACTAATTTTTTGCAAGCTTCAATTTAGATTGTAGAAGATTGAATTATTTTGTTATTAATATATGTGTTCATTAAAATTACTTTTCCTAGGCTGTGAAAAGTTAACATGCAAAGTAAAATATATGCTTTACCAAGATACTTAACCCTATCTATATTTTAAAACTTCAAATACTAATTATATATAAATAAATAAGTTATATATACATATATATGTTAGGATATATTCTATTCTACCTACCTATCAACATGTCTGTATTCACACAGGAAGCATAAGATATTCAGCTATACACAAAGACTCTAGAAACATTAGCAGATAACTAGATGTGCTATCTGGGGAAAGTCAGGTAAATTCAATAAAGAAATTTGTAGCTTAAATGTATTTTATGCATTTTATATATAACTTTGTATTTTGCAAAATTCAGACCATTCTCTACCAAACTAAACAAGACGGTATATGTGGACTAAAAGTTAAATGTTTAGGAGAAAAGTGTTTAATTCCATAGAAGTAAAAATACGTAAAAAGTAGAATTGCTCTAATATAGAGCCTGGAGCATGTATGGGTTTCTGGTTTTAGATTCTCAAATAAAAGCCCCTGTAGTCTCTCTTCAAAATGTGCAAAGCTCAATATAAGCAATTGGCATATGTGTATACTTGAGGGTTTCATTCACTGTGAGTTTAAATTATTATACTCTCTAAACTGCAATCCTGTCATTCCCTTCAAAAACACTTTATTCAGAAATGTTCTTTTACATTAATGGGTTTTACAAGTTCATTGACAAAGCATTATCTGGGAGCTTTCTTAGAACCAACCCATAGTGTTTGGTAGTCCATTAAATCCTAACATTATATAAAAACTATTTTCACACAAAAATTCTGGTTTCTGAAGTTAGTACTTCAATATTTATTGGAAAATCTGTTGAAAACTAGAGAAGTTGTCCCCATGCCAAAACCCCACTGGTTGGTTCATGTCATTTATATTGTTTCACTGTAGGAGAAAACTTGGATTTACTAGTTGGCCATCAAGGAAAAACAATATTAAAACTAAAAATAGTTCTTTTGATGAAAACTCATCAAATATTTGTAAACTCTCTAAAGAAGAAAAGATTGTAAAACCTTATCTAACAAAAATAATTGAAGCAAACACACAATAAAAATAGGACAGTTTCTATTAATAGATATTATATGTTATGGTTTTATAAGTTTCAAAGCTTTTCTTTCCGTTCTTATCTTCCTTCATAAAAGATATGATGTTAAAAAAATTTATTTTATTGAGTTTTGATGTATATATTCTCCATTCTCCAAATTTATACTAACTATAATTGTGTTACTGGCCATCCAGCAAAGGATTACAGATTGACCCATGACAGAGGAAGAAAAACTGTGTCTTTATGGAGATTAACCACAGTAGAAAACCTGTGGCATTCTAAAATTCAGACAGAGATATAGAAAGGAAGAGGAATGTAGCAGATCCAGCATGTTTTAGAAACTTCAAAATTTGAAGGCTGCTAATTTGTGGATGATTTTCAAAAAGTTGTATCTATTTGCCTTTGCACTCTTTGTGTTAATGAATACTAAAATTCCTTGCTTGAACTATTCTAGTTGATGCCAAAATTCTTTTTATAGTTCTTCCTTGTTCCTCAAATTTTATTTTATGTTTTTTATATATAGCAGCCAGAGCCCATTTAAAACCAAAATCACACGTCATTCCCTTGTATTCTTTTGCTCAACATCCTCCTGGCCTTCCCATCCTCATACAGGGGTATTTGTATCACAGGTAAGATAAATGAGAGCCCCCTACAGGTTTAATTATCATATACCTGAATGAATCTCTGGCATCATTTCTTAAGTTCTTCTTCTTGCTCATTTTGACCCAGAGGAGCTTCTCTGGCCTTCCTACAATTCCAGGCCACACTTCTACACTTGGCCTCTAACATCACTCTCTCCTGTACCAAGAATGCCTTCCGCTACATGCCCATTTTTTTTCAAGTCAGTGCTGAAATACTACTCTTCAGAGAGTATTTCTAGTCCTACTTGTCTAAAATAACATCACCCAATGTAACTCTGTAATCACCTAGACTGCTTTAGTTTTCCTCATAGCTCTCTTTATTATCTGATTTCATGTCAAACATCTATGCATTTATCTTATACCTTGTCAAATAGAATATAAAACCTACGAGTGCAGATATTTTGTCCGCTTTGTGCACTGCAGTATCCACATCAAATAAAAACATAACCGCTCTAGGATTTGTTTAATGTTTTGTGAATATATGGATGAATGAATTAAAAACTACTGAAAATAAAAGTGCCCCCTGTTGAGTTTATTGTCATTTTCATCGCTTTAGGCAATGATGATCCTCACTGGCCATGCCAGTGTTTAATACCCTCTCCTAGATTGTGGGTGACATCTGTAATTTCCTTCTAGATAGAACATGGCAAAAGGATATGGCAAAGGAGTTGGACTATCAGTCCCATTGTTCATGATGTTGTTTGAAATTAAGGAAATCTGGTCCAGGAGGCTCTGATCTTAATCTCTTGCCAAGAAAAGATGCGACTGCTCCAAACGAGATCTCACAATCAGGGATATCTGACCTTTTAATGAGTGATTAACAAAATAGTTTTATGTTCATGGGAAATACCTAATTCCTGGCTGAAACTGGTAAGCTGTCTGGACCCAAATGGCTGGCATACCATGGTGTGTGTGTGTGTGTGTGTGTGTGTGTGTAATAATAAATCAACAAATGAATATGAATTGCCAAAAATAAAAACAGAAGCACAATTTTGAGGATCACCTGAGAACTATTATGGCTTTGGCCAAAGCATGACCTTAAACATAGGCAGTCTTCCACTGTGACCCATTGCTAGAGCTAATAGTTATTGATAGAGCTAATAGCCTGATTTCTTAGACTGTTTTGTCTTTTGTACAAAAAGAAAAAAAAAAGGCTCTTTCAGAGGAATTGGCTCTTTACGGGGGATAGTATCTTCAGGGTTTTTAGAAACTTGGGGATCACAGGAAGAAATACTTGACTTATCAGCAGTAATGGCAGGAGACATTCAACCATTGGAAAATTTTGAAAGGCTAAATCATAAATGATATATAAAATATATTTGAAGGTAGTATGGTAAAATATCAAATGCTCTATCAACCAGTCTGATAAATTTAAGGATATTTTGAAGGTTTATTGATTATTTTTAAGATTTTATTTATCTATTTGACACAGAGAAAGAGAGAGAGAGAGAGAGAGAGAAAGCACAAGCAGGAGGAGAGGGAGAAGAAGATTCCCAACTGAGCCGGGAGCCTGTCATAGGGCTCATGGGATCATGATCTAAGCTGAAGGCAGACTTCTTAACTGGCTGAGCCACCCAGCTGCCCGGTTTATTGATTTTTTATTGTGAATTACAAAGTACAATAATGCGAGTGGCTTAAAACAGCATTCATTTATTAGCTGATGGTCTATAGATCAGAAATAGGGAATGATGTTTGGGTTCTCTCCTCAGGCTGCATCCAGGTGTGAGCTAGTTGCATGCTCATCTGTAGTTCAGGATCCTCCGCCAAGCTCATTCCTGTCTTCAGCAGAATTTATTTCCTTAACTTGAGAAATGAATTTTTGTTTGCTTCCAGAGTGTCACCTGAAGACAGCTTTCAACATCTAGAAGCCACTCTTAGGTCCTTGTCCTATGGCTTTCTCCATCTCTGAAAGAGAGGGCTTTCATAATGTTAAATCCTTCTCAGTGCTTGAATCTCTCAGACATTCTTTGCTGCATCCAGCTAAAAAAAAGACTCTGCTTTGAAAGGGCACATATGGATAAGGTAGGACTATCCAGACCATCTCTTGGTCTTAAATTCAACTAAGAAGTAACTTCAATTATATCTACAAAATCTTGGTTGCCACATAAGCTTGCATAATCATGGGAGTAGCACCTGGGGAGAAAGATCATGGGACCCACTCTAAAATTCTGTCTACCACAGAAAGCAACCTGCCTGAGAGGAAAAGCACAATATTTTAATTCTGTTAGTCTATTATCAGTGATTTCTGATATTGAACAGTAATATTATGCTTAAGAATAATAGGGTGTGCTTAAATATTTGACAATTAATTGTTATCTTGCAAATACCTCAAATAAAATCATCATACAAGATTAAAATAATGTAAAAATAGTTCTGTCAATTTGCAGTATATCTATGAATCTTAATATATCTTACCTAGAATTCAAATAATAAAACATTTGTACGTGATAGTTGTGCTAATCCAGTGAACTATATGTTAGATAGGAACCTCTATAGCACACTAGTCTATTTGCATTCAGAAACAAATGTAGAATGACAAACCATAAAAAGCTTTACAGATTTGCAATAAAATTTTCTACTTAGCTGCAGGATTCATATTTGTGGAAAGAAGCATTTATAATTTAAGAAAAGGGAAATTGGGAAATGAGTCCATTTGTGTATTTCAAAGCAAAATGTATTATTAATTTTATTACATAAGTAGATTAATTTGCTTGGAGAACAAATTTCCTCTCTGGAATTACATTATTTTTTATTTACCCTTAGGGGAAAAACATTAAAAACAATTATACTTGTAAATATATATTAAAACTGAATCAGAACAGATTAAGTGTACAAGTTAAGTAAGCTTCATATTTACTTAGTAAAGAAAAACTTTTGGGTTAAATAGGAAATTTTCTTCTAACCAAATAAATCATAAATATGTTGATTCAGCATTTGTTTGAACTAGATTTTGTTTCTATTTTTAACTCCATTTATTGAAAAATAATTTATGCACTGAAATACATTCGCAGTAATGTTCCATTTACTCTTTTAGGATTAATTTGTAGCTTACTCATATATTTTATGAGTATGTTTGATTTTTTCCATTTTTTTTCTTATGCTCTCTTTAAAGAATGATTAATGTTCACTTGTTCATTATAGAGTATACAGTGGAAAAGTTCCAACTGACATGTTATAAATACGACAAATAATGAGTAAATGCAATACAAAAATGCAAATATATCTGATTTTTAGTTATAATCTAGGTAGATGCAAGTAATTAATAGTAGTATCTTTTCCTTTTTGGCCTGACCAGTTTAGATGTAAATTATAATAAAAGTATAATACTCATTTAAACCCATGCATTTCTAACTATCTAAATTTATAAATGATATTTATTTAAAAATTAAAATTTTTATTTAAATAACCCAATTATTCAAAGTACATGGTGATTTCTTTATCAAATCTAAAGCTTTCACATTGTAAGCATTTTAGAAAATGTCCATAGATTTGTAAAAGTTTCATAGAGAAGGAACATCTCATGCCTCGTTTGCCTAGTATGTGTAATACTTTTTTGGACTTTAAGTAGTAACTTTAAAACTTAAACATATATACATATGTATGACTCTGACAACACTCCCAAGAGAAAGGAAGAATTTTTTATTATTTATAAGACCTATCATCTCTCCTGTATGATATCTTCTCAGTTGTACTTTGTAAAGCCCCACCATGACTTCCTTCTTAGTAATCACTTATTTTATGTTAAATATCTACTTCTAATGTATCCTATTATTTTTTATTTATGTATATGACCTCTTCTCCCAAGGTCAAAAGCTATGCTTGAAGATAAAATGAAGGATTAATGGACTGATATTAGCAAAATGGTAGATTAGGCAGCTCCAAACTTATTCCCCCACAGACACAATAGAAAGAAGAAAAAAAAAAAAAAAAGAGAAAAACTATCAAATCAACATTTTTAGAACTTTGGAAAACAGGAAAATATTTACTGCAACTAAAAACTTCCTGAATCATGAACAAGGCAACTTGGAAATGCTAGGAAAGATTTTTGCCTTCTTTTTTAAAGATTTTATTTATTTATTTATTCATGAGAGACAGAGAGAGAGAGAGAGAGAGGCAGAGACACAGGCAGAGGGAGAAGCAGGCCCCATGCAGGGAGTCCAACGTGGGACTGGATCGTGGGACTCCAGGATCACAACCTGGGTGGAAGGCAGGCGCTAAACTGCTGAGCCACACAGGGATCCTGATTTTTGCCATTTTTAATTGACCTTGACTTATGTCCTACCTATTTCAGGGGCTGTCTTGAAGTTCCCAATGTGGGACCATGATTTCTGGTTTTGGAGAGGCTAAAGCACATTCATTTGCATATATACATATATATTGCAAATATATATGTTATATATAAAATTTATAACAAATATAAGTATATATATATTTATAACAGATATATAACAGAAATAGAGAACAAAGAGAAATACAGAGACAGAAACAGTGAGAAAATTTGAATAAATAATGGCTGAAAACTTTTCAAATTTGAAAAATGGCATTAATCTATAAATCCAAAAAGCTTAAAAATGTTTATATAGGATAACTTTAAAAAGATCCACATGAAGGCACATTTTAATGAAACTATTGGAAGTCAAATAGATCATTTTGAAATCTATAAGAGGAAAGAGATCACCACTTACAAAGGGTCCACAATAGAGATAACATCAGGTTCCTCATTTGAAACTATGGAACCCAGAAAACAGTGGGCTAACATAAGTAAAAGTCTGAAAGAAAAACAAAACATTCAACCAAGAATTCTGTGTCTGGAGAACTGTCCTAAGAAAATGAGAGAAAATTTAAGACATTCAAAGATAAACACAAGCTGGAGAGAATTTGTTAACATTAAACTTGCCCCAAAGAAACACAAGATGAAGTTTTTGAGTTGAAACGAAAGGGCATTGAACAATAAATCAAAGTCCGATGAAGAGGGATGCCTGGATGGATCAGCAGTTAAGTACCTGCCTTCAGCTCAGGGCCTGATTCTGGAGTCCCAGGATTGAGTCCTGCACTGGGCTGCCTGCATGGAGCCTGCTTCTCCCCCTCTGCCTGTGTCTCTCCCTCTTTCTCTCTCTGTGTCTCTCATGAATAAATAAAATCTTTAAAAAAAACAAAAAAGAACTAAAAAAAAATTAAGTCCTATGAAGAAATAAAGATACGCTATAATGTAACTACATAGTCAAATATAAATGCTCGCATTACGAAATTTTTGCTTTGTAACTCTGTTTTATTTTCTATGTGATTTAGACGGGAATATGAAAATAATTACATATCTATGTTTTAGTGGACAAAATGCATGACGATGTAATTGTGTAAACCATTATATAAAGGAGGGCAGATTTATATAAGATTAGAGATTTTGTATGCTATTGAAATGAAATTCATAGCAACTTAAATTATATTCCTGTAAATATAGGATATTAAATGTAATCCTCATGGTAAATATCTAAAGAAAATATCTAAATATATAAATAAGAAAATATCTAAATAATATACACAAAAGGAAATGAGAAAGAAATTAAAATAGCTCAATACAAAAAACAACTAAACACAAGTTAAGTCACTAATAGAGCATGTGAGGAACAACAAAGATCTAACATACCAAACACAGATAGCAAAATAGTAGAAATAAGTTTTTCCTCATAAGTAGTATTTGACATGTAAATTAATTCAACCCTTTATCAAAGTCAGATATTGCAAAATGCATTTAAAAAAAGATATGAAAAAAAATAAAAAATAAATAAAAAAATAAAAAAAGATATGATCCAGGGGCACCTGGGTGGCTCAGTGGTTAAACATCTAGCTTTGGTTCAGGTTTGTGATCCCGGGGCCCTGGGATCAAGTCCCACATCAAGCTCCCTGCAGGGAGCCTTCTTCTCCTTCTGCCTATGTCTTTGCCTTTTTCTCTGTCTCTCATGAATAAATAAATAAAATATTTTTTAAAACCCTATGATCCAATGATTTATTTTCTATGAGAGATTCGCTTTAAAATTTTTTTAAAAGATTTTACTCATTTATTTAAGAGAAAGAGAATGAGCAGGGAGGAGAGACAGTAGAAGACAGAGAAACAGACTCCACACTGAGCAGGGAGTCTGTTGCAAGGCTTGATCCCAGGACCCTGAGATCATGACCTAAGTCAAATGCAAAGGCTTAACTGAGTCATCCGAGTACTCAAGAGATTCACTTTAGATGCAAAGATAAAACTAGGTTGAAAATGAAAATATTAGGGTATCCCTGGGTGGCTCAGTGGTTTAGCGCCTGCCTTTGGCCGAGCGTGTTATCCTGGAGTCCCAGAATCGAGCCCCGCGTCGGGCTTCCGGCATGGAGCCTGCTTCTCCCTCCTCCTGTGTCTCTGCCTCTCTCTCTCTCTCTCTCTCTCTATCATAAATAAATAAATAAATAAATAAATAAATAAATAAATAAATGAATAAATCTTTAAAAAGAGAGAAAATGAAAATATTAAAAAAAGATATTCCATGCAAGTACTAACCAAAACAGACTTGGATTGGTGTACTAATAACAGACAAAATAGACTTTAAATAAAAAACTATCACAAAAGAACAAAAAGGATATTAGATATTCATAAAAGTATCAACTTATCAGAAAGACATAAAAATTATAACCATATATGCACTGAACAACACAGTCCCAAATTATATAAAGTAAACTTTGCAAAACCTAAGAAGTAAATATTGACAGAATCAAAAGGAAAAAATTAATAGTTTTACAATAAAAATTGGAAACAACCAATATCCCACTTTCAAGGAAGGCAAAAAAATTTAGACAGGAGTTTACTTATTATTTGTATCAGTTATTATTTATAAAATGCTTTATCAATAGTGTAGGCTTATGTTATGCTAAATGATGTACTACATATTGTCTAAAGTTTCTACAGTTTCTAAATTTCTGCTGATATATATATATCCTCACTTTCTTTAGCTTTTCATGATTCTTTCTTTGATTTCTTTTAGTATGTTTGTTTTTATCAATAGTAAAACTTTTGTCAATCATTATGACTTGAAGTCTATATGGCAATATAAAGGAAGTGGAAGAAATAGAGGAGAAATAAGTAATAAATGTAAGCTTTGATTTGTCATTTGATTTTAATCATTGCCTCAGAAAACTGGATTTTTATTTGTATTTTCTGTGTTTGTATTTTGTACTTTTTGATGTCTCATGCTGCTTACCTTCAGATTATACCTTCAGTGATCATTCGTATTGACTATTTATTGAATCTTGCTTCAAATATTTCACACATTTGTAATATTTTAGAATTTATATTTACTTGCAACAGAAGTTGATTATTTAGAAAGGGATTTAGTTATTCTTTCACAGTGATTTACTGATTATGTGTTACATTTCAGTAACAGTGCTATTTGCTGGAGATAGAATGAATAAATCTCAGGCCTTTTCCTTAAGATCTGAAATTACACTATGGAAGCTAGAGAAAAAAATTCATGCAATCAGTTATTGTATAAACACACTAATATAGCGTCAATTCCTAAAAGAAAAATAGCAGTAATGGGAAAAAGAGAAAAGGCACAACTGGAAGAAGACATGGAGTCATGAAAGACTTTTTCTTGATTTGATTATTTTGTTTAATGTTTAAGTTAGATGAGATGAGACCATATTTAGAAGTCATTTGGTGAGGAAACTTAAAGATGTTGGGTAAAAGAAGGGACAGAACAACCTTTTGGAGAAGTGCTAATGTTTCTGTAATTTTAACAGAGGTACAGTGTGGTACAGGAAAATGAAAGAGTTAGGATTAAAAATTTCTCCTGAGTTAAAAAAGAAATGTCATATGTTCTTTTTCTAATAATCTACGTTTATTATTTCCTAATTAATGTATGATTGAACTTCTGCTTTTCGCTGTCACCAATTTGAACACTAGCCATGGTCTGACTTTCCCGAGATCAAGTAAACCCCAGGATTCCAGTATACCTTTATGAGGGTATACGACTTCAAAATGTTAGAAAATGAGTTCAGAGCAGAACATATATTTTTAAGAATGATATGGGAAAGTAGTCTCATCTGGGGAAATGTTGAAATAGATATATGTGTAGGTTGATATCACAGTGACAAGAAATTATATCAAAAAAGAGAAAATATCATATCACCCTTCTATCTAAACTTTCTATATATGATTAATTCAATCATTGATATGGGCCTTTATCTGAGTGAATATTACTCTAATCTATTGTTTTGTATTTTTCATGGCACAGTTTATTTCAAAGCATTTTTCCTACTTAAACATATTTGTGTGCTGACTCATTTCACCTTCAGTTGTGGATGACAAGGGAATGCAAACTAATTTAAATATCATCCTAAGCAAATTATATTAGAATGATAATTCTGTGGTAGTGTACAATTTACATAACAAATTCTAAAATCAAATATAAATGATTTATGGATTATCTACTGCTTGTGATTATTTGTGCCACTTTTCTATTAACACAGATAAAGTCAGGCTTACTTAGCATTTTTATAAGTAATCTTTTTTTTTTTTAAGATTTTATTTATTTATTTATGAAAGACAGGGAGAGAGGCAGAGGGAGAAGCAGGCTCCATGCAGGGAGCCCAAAGTGGGACTCGATCCCCGGTCTCCAGGATCACGGCCTGAGCCAAAGGCAGGCGCCAAACCAACCCCTGAGCCACCCAAGGATCCCCTATAAGTAATCTTGAATAAGAAATGCGCTTTGAATTTGTGAGGCATTCTGATTAAAACAAGTTCCCCCAGATAGTGACATGCCATGTTCATGAGAGATGGACTGCTAAAGTGCTCACTAATTTTGAATGACCAAGAAAATGAATTTTAGAAGATTAGTTATAAAATTTTAAGTTGATTTCCATTGCACAGATTTCCTAGTCTGGGCTCATTTAAGATGGAAGTGAATTAATGTCTAAAAATAAAACAACATTCTTAGTATATTTGCATTCCTTCTTCTGGTGGACTTCAGAGCTACTTGTTTTGCTCAGCTCTCTATAACACCTTTCCATCATAATTCTCAGCAAATCTATTACATAGAATAATTTTTACAACTAACACTCAAAGAAAAGCTGAGATATTATAGTTCTAGTTTTTGGGATCCCTGGGTGGTGCAGCGGTTTGGCGCCTGCCTTTGGCCCAGGGCGCGATCCTGGAGACCCGGGATCGAATCCCACGTCGGGCTCCCGGTGCATGGAGCCTGCTTCTCCCTCTGCCTCTCTCTCTCTCTCTCTCTCTCTCTGTATGACTATCATAAATAAGTAAAAATTAAAAAAAATAAAATAATATAGTTCTAGTTTTTATACCTAGTAAGTTTATATTTAAATGGCAACATTTTTAAAATATTGTTTTATATTGTGTATATTGGTTTTCCTGTAAACCATCGTGCAAAACAATACACAAAATAAATTTTTCTGTCAATGACTCTTAAACATCATAATCAAGAATAACAAAGCTACAACAAAGCTATGACCTAAGAATGTGTATATATAAATACACATGTAATTTGAAAGTCTAATGGCAACAGTAAGAACTCATAAAGCTTACTGCACAAATATTAAAGGAACATAAATGTGTAAAATTAGAAATGACCTTCCTATTCAGTAAGGTCTAATATCATCCCAAGAGTAGGAAAGCAGTATTTATGAAAAGAGACAGGCATAATTGTACCATGTGCTCAGTCTTCTGATATTTGTATCTCAAATCACAAAATAAAATAAAACAAATGCCCCTTTTAACTCTGAAAGGTTTTCTATATAAATGTTTAGTAGACATACAAAACATCCTTTCAGGATGTGATAATCATATCTATGACAACTCTTTAATGTACTTTATAGCCAAACTTTGTCGTAATGAATTCATTACCAATATATTTTATGTAACTTTAAGAGCTGTACATCATGAGTAAAGGCAGTCTGAAGGATATTTGATTAAACTGCACAGAATTTTTTATGGAAAACATGTTACATTTTTGCTAATTAAATTTTTACTAAATTCTCATATTTTCAATGCAATATTTTATTCCTTGAGTAATTTGTTTTATTTGAAAATATCACTAAAATATAAGTATTTTTTAAAAGACATAAATGATAAGCTCTATTTATAGAAAATGTTTTGGTTTAGAAAGTAATCTTGAAAAGTCTCTTGTTTTTTCACATTATTTACTATATAATGGTCGCTAGCCCAACTAAACTAAAAAGCACACAGAAAAAAAGTGGGACTACAAATAAATCATGTTTTCAGTTCTTTGTTTATCTTATGCCATGTTTCACTCCTATGAAAAACAGCAGTAGGAAGTGCAATAGACTTAGCTAAATTTGCCATGTCTTGGAGATCTCAGTAGTAAAATAGTATAATTTCTAGAAGCGATGGAGAAAAAAAAATCTTAAGGTTATTTACTACCTTTTTTTTTTTTAAGGAACCCGATGCAGGACTGGATCCTGGACCCCAGGATCATGCCCTGACCCAAAGGCAGATGCTCAACCGCTGAGCCACTACCCTTTGTTTTAATAACTACTTAAATATGATGTGCATTGATGTTTGACTCAGACTAAACATAGGCGAAGACTTTGTACTTTCATTAGAAACTATTGATCAAGGCAATTTGCTAAACTAGTAAAGCTATTTACTCGTCAAATTGTAAGAAAAAGGTATTCTCTTCATATGATTATTAGCAATAACCAATTCAATTATAAGTCTTAAGCGCTTAGGTGTGTGCATGCCAACACTAAATGCTAAATAAAATTGACATATTCCTAATGTTTATATTAATAGGATATACATTAACATGGAATTCAGAATGGAAAACTGAAAATGATTAGGCTCATGAGAGAAAGGCCAATTTAGTAGTGACTACAATAAAACAAAATTACATATTGTAATACAATACCCTTTGACCAACATTTCCTCATTTCCCACACACTCCAGCCAGTTTCAGTGATGATTCTATTCTATGAGCTCAGCTTTTTTACATTCTACATATACATGAGACCTTTCTTTTTCTGGCTAATTTACCTTAGCATGATGCCCTCAAGGTTTATCCATGTTGCAAAGGAAGGATATTCTTTCCTTTATTGTGGTGGAATAATATTCCATTGTGTGTGTGTCTATAGATTAGATAGATAGATGGATAATGTCATATTTTCTTTTTCCATTCATCCACTGATGGACACTTTGGTTACCGTATCTGGTTATTGTGAATAACGCTGCAATGGACATGGGAGTGCAGACAATGCTTTGAGATACTGATTGCATTTACTCTGCAAATATTCCTCTCTCTTTTTACCCTGGTAAAGATTTCTAAAATTCATTTATCTTTTGAAAAAACTAAATCCCAGTGTTGTGGATCTTTTCTAAGCTGGAGGGAGTAGCCCAAATGTGCACACAGCGGTGGGGGTCAGGCTTGGGATCTTGGCTGGTATCTTGCACTCATGCAGCTACAGAAGCTGGGGCTGGCTGCCAGCATGAGTCCTGATTCTGGTGCAGAGTAGGGGTAGGGGATTGAGGAAATAAGGCAGGAGTTAGGGGGCTGGTGTTTGTGAACAGGAAAAACTATGGGGGGAGTACCTGAGTGGTGGAAGCTGTAGGGGGTTCACAGCAGCTGTACTGGCCCTTGGTTTCTTCAGTGGTGTAAATTACTGGGGTCTTCTGCAAAGCAGCCACTGGAAATCCCAGCTGCATACAGTGTGTGGCTGGTACTGGTAGCTCTGTCTTTCTTCCATGTTCCTGGCTTTCTTGGCTTTGTTGGTCTCTGGGTGGGTTAAGACCAAAGCAGGAGCTTCCTGCAAAACCTTGAAAGGCCAGAGAAGCTGGTGCCTCAACCTGTTCCCTCTTTCCCATTGAGGGCAACTCTTTCCAGCTAGGAGTTCACTCTTGATACTACACCATATCTGCCTGGGGAATGGGATATACAGGAAGGGGAAGCATTGCACATTTTTAGGATTTTTGTCACACTCTGTTACTGAATTTTCTTAAATGGACTTTTGAGCTGTCCTGGAGACATTTTTATTCTTGAATACCTGTCTAATTATTGATCTTGGATAGGGGCAGAAGCTGGGGTTTCTTACTCTGTCATGATGTTGATGTCCTCTATATTTCACTTTTAATTTTTTCCAAAACAGATGTCAAAGATCACTCATCTTGGGATCGCATAATTGCCATTTTATCAAAAGTATTATATACTTATAGAAAAATACAAAAGTCAAAAGCATATACCTAAAGTTAATATAATAAAATCAACACACCCAGGAAATGAGCAAAAATGTTAATAAACAGAACAATAGCAAATTGAAAAATTCTCTTATAACCTCTTTTCCTTAGTACTAATCAACCAAGAGTAACGTCTCTCATAATTTTTAACACAATAGAATAATACTGCTTGTATATTTTTATATAAACAGAATGATATATTTTGTATTATTTTGTGTCTACCTTCTTTCATTCAATATTATGCTTGTGATGAATAGAAATCAATTAACAACTGTTTTTTTCTTCTCATTTGTTTTTCTCTTTCTCTCTAGAGGTTCTTGGCAGCCTTCGTGTTTTGTCTTGTTTGTTTTTTTAAATTTCCATATGTAAAATAAGTTACATTCTTAATACTGTCTAGTCAATAAATCCCCACTCTCATGTTTCTTTTTAACTTTTTGCTAACTTAGTCAATAAAAATCTGACTTTTAATTTTATTCCATCTCTTCTCCTTCATTTTTAGCTTAAATATTTTAGTTAGGACAATCCATTATTTCTATAACCTGTAATTTGCTACTACCTAAAGTAACTATTGCCATGTTTCCTTTTCCAAAATATATCTTCATGTTACTTCCAAATGTTTCACCTAGAAATATATTTTGACTACCTTAGAGAAGTGTGACTTGTCTCATTTATTCTATAGTATTTATTTTCTATAATATCTGTAGTAAATTTATTCTATAATATCTATGGTAAAGTTCTCTATTCTATAATATCTATAGTAATATATAATTTATATATAGTAATATATAATCTATTCTATAATACCTATAGTAATTTTTTTAAAGATTATTTATTTATTTATTTATTTATTTGAGACACAGAGATATGGGGATCCCTGGTGGCTCACTGGTTTAGCGCCTGCCTTCCGCCCTGGGCATGGTCCTGGGGTCTCCGGATCGAGTCCCCACATCCGGCTCCCTGCGTGGAGCCTGCTTCTCCCTCTGCCTGTGTCTCTCTCTCTCTGTGTCTCTCATGAATAAATAAATAAAATCTTTAAAAAAAAGAGAGAGAGAAAGAGACAGAGAGAGAGAGAGGGGCAGAGACACAAGCTGAGGGAGAAGCAGGCTCCCTGCAAGGAGCTTAATGTGGGACTAGATCCCAGAATCATGCCTTGGGCCAAAGGCAGATGCTTAACCGCTGAGCCACCCGGGCGTCCCAATCTATAGTAAATTTTTGACAGTGTTAAAGGGTCTTGCACCACCGAGCAGATACCTAAATAATCATTATATGCATCAGTTGCTCACTGATTTAAATTCTAATTGTATGAAATTATAAATTGTTACATTATAATTTAGTTATAATTATCTACATCCTTGAAACAAGCACGCACCTCTTTCTCATGTACTACTTCACTATTATCACTCCTCCTAAAATTATACTATGAAGGGGATTCTTTCTCTTCACAGTTATGTCTTAGTCCCTTCAGTCTCTATATAGCATCTGACGTGAGACTGCGTGGTGCTTGGCACATGGGGCACTCTGTGGCACTGTCATTGCCCTCTCACATCTAGAATTTATTAATTCCACAGGGCCTGGTTACAAAAATTAAATTACCAAGGTAGTCCAAAAATAATGAAACACCTGGATCTGAAGTTCAGTTTCTATAAAACTATGGACACCTAGTTTTCTATAGGTGTTTCAGTTTCTATGAAAACTCTAAGGTCTCAAAACAGATAAGTTCAGAATTGTAATGCCTACTGAGCAAATAAAGTCAGAGAATGCAACAAACTGTTATGAGGAGTGTGTGGCTCTTTATTTAGTCAAGAAAGATGTCATTGGTTGATTGCATTTATGGTTCTGGTTCTTCTCTCTCTTTAACCATATCTTTTCCCATGTGACTGCAGGCCTTCTCACTAAAAAGAGGCAAGTGTCTTTTTCTACCTTTTTTAATCTGAGGATTCTGAATTCAGCTATTTGACTTGTTTTGGCCAATGTTATAAAAGTCAATTTCATATAACTAAGGTCTTTTACTCCTACTTTTGAAGCTGTGTTGTTGCCTAGAGAACATGCTGGGACCTGCTGCTAGAGGATGATAAACACAAGGAGAAATCATTCTGTTACCCAATCTGACAGCAAACTGACTGCCTGACAGATATGAGTGACTTAGGCCAGAATAAGGTGAACTGCACACCTAAACATAGGCAAAATCCCTGACCTGCACAATGGAGGGCAAAATAAATGCTCATTATTTTAAGCCACTGATATTTGAAGATGGTTTCTTATACAGTATACTTATGGGAATATAGGCCTGATACAGAAATCAGTACTTAAAAGTGGAGGGCAGACATATTAAAAATATAATAAAATATATTATGTTGGTTGGCAGAGGCTTATAAAATAATTATGATACCCTTTGCATCCAGGAAAACTAACAACCTGTTGGAATATTGAAATATAATAAGAAATATATGTTTTTTTTTCTTTATCCCTTATTCCTGGAACAAGAAATTCCCTTGGAATTTCCTAAGTGACATATGGGAGAGGTACATCTTTTGTTATTCATAACAAGATTATTTTAATCATATCTGAATTTATGCTAATGAGGTGATGCTCATTGAGCTCCTCCATAGCTTCAGAATGGGGGCTGGTTGCCAGAGGAACCAGTCATGTGATTAAAAGAACTGGAGGCCCCACATCCCAAGCTAAGGAAAGGAGAGGAGCTAGAAATTGAGTTAATCACCATGGGTCAATGATTTACTCATTCATGTCCTAAGTAATGGAGCTTCCTCAAAAATTCTGAATGACAGGGTTTGGAGAATTTCTGGTTGATGAGTACATGGAGCTGCTGGGAGTAAAGCATGCCAGTTGAGGACAAAGAGACTCCACAACCCACCCTTTCCTATATACTTCTTCCCATGCATCTCTTCTAAGTGGCTGTTCCTGAGTCCTTTAGAATAGGACAGTAAAAGTAAATAAAATGTTTTCCTGAGTTCTGTGAGCAATTCTGGCAAATTATCAACCCTGATGAGGGAGTTTTGGGAAACCCTTGATGTTGGTAGTTGATTCGCCTGAAGTGTGGGTTGCCCTGGTTTAGGATTGTTGACTGAAGCAGAGCAGTCTTATTAGACTGAACCCTTAACCCAAAGGGTCTGCACTAGTCTCAGGTAGTTAATGTCAGAATTAGATTAACTTGTAGGACACTCAGGATGGTGTCTGGAGAGTTGTGTAATTGGTTGGTCTGGGGAAAAAAAAAAAAGAAAAGAACATGCATTCGGTGTCAGAATTTTGATGTTAAAAACACAGTAGTTTTTGTACTATATAATGGTAGACTATTCTATAAAATTATATCCTTCGATTTTAGATGGAAATTTTATATGATAAATTCCTGAGTGTGAACAAAAAGCTCTCCAAGCTAACTACTGGAAGATGCAGCTGATTCCTTTTAACTGAATATTACAAGAAAGAAATGTAGCCTAAAGAAAAAATATATAACATTCTATCTTAGATGGAAATTTTATATGATAAATTCTTGAGTGTGGACAAAAAGCTCTCCAAGCTAACTACTGGAAGATGCAGCTGATTCCTTTTAACTGAATATTTCAAGAAAGAAATGTAGTCAAAAGAAGGGAAAAAAAAGTGTATGCAGTTTTCAAGAGGCAGCCAGAATTTGCTACATTAGAAAGATAACATTGTTTCTAACCCTGAGCAAGTATAATACTAGCAAAGAAGATATGGCCTCAGAGTACAGATCTCACAACCATGGAGGTAATGACCTTTTAAAAATTAAGGCAGTGCCTCCTAGACACATTCAGCCCTCCCTGAAGAACTTCTAGGAAGCGTTAGTTCATTAGTTCATAGTACACAGAAACTTTGCCTCAAAATAGTAGAAAAATCCAGAAAGGGGCTCATAGCAAGTAAGAAATTATGAGTATGGCTCTTGTCGTATGGGTTGGATTATAATTACTGGTTAATAAATTTCACATAGGTTTTCAGGAAATAATAATGAAAAGGTTCCTACAACTTGAGCCAAAATGGGCTGATTCTGCGTCTATTGTTTTGTGTGTGTGTGTGTGTGTGTGTGTGTGTGTGTGTGTGTTTTGGGGGGGCTGTAACATTTTTATTCGATAGTGATTTAGAAAGAAAAAAATACATTTATTTTAAGCTCTTGCCTTTCTGCATATTGTTCTTCTGTGATAGGCAAATTGGTGTTGATCCTGTTGTTGGCCTCAAAACCACTGCTTCTTTTAAGTGATCTATTTCAATTGTATTTTGCCAGTTTAAAGGGCTTCTGTTTGCAAATCTTTTTTTTTAAATAATAAATTCATTTTTTATTGTGTTCAATTTGCCAACATACAGAATAACACCCAGTGCTCATCCAGTCAAGTGCCCCCCTCAGTGCTCACCACTCAGTCACCCCCACCCCCCACCCTCCTCCCCTTCCACCACCCCTAGTTCGTTTCCCAGAGTTAGGAGTCTCTCATGTTCTGTCTCCCTTTCTGATATTTCCCACACATTTCTTCTCCCTTCCCTTATATTCCCTTTCACTATTATTTATATTCCCAAATGAATGAGACCATATGTTTGTCCTTCTCTGATTGACTTACTTCACTCAGCATAATACCCTCCACTTCCATCCACGTCGAAGCAAATGGTAGGTATTTGTCATTTCTAATGGCTGAGTAATATTCCATTGTATACATAGACCACATCTTCTTTATCCATTCATCTTTCGATGGACACTGAGGCTCCTTCCACAGTTTGGCTATTGTGGACATTGCTGCTATAAACATCGGGGTGCAGGTGTCCCAGTGTTTCATTGCATCTGTATCTTTGGGGTAAATCCCCAACAGTGCAATTGCTGGGTCCTAGGGCAGGTCTATTTTTAACCCTTTGAGGAACCTCCACACTGTTTTCCAGAGTGGCTGCACCAGTTCACATTCCCACCAACAGTGCAAGAGCGTTCCCATTTCTCCGCATCCTCTCCAACATTTGTGGTTTCCTGCCTTGTTAATTTTCCCCATTCTCACTGGTGTAAGGTGGTATCTCATTGTGGTTTTGATTTGTATTTCCCTGATGGCAAGTGATGTGGAGCATTTTCTCATGTGCTTCTTGGCCGTATCTATGTCTTCCTCTGTGAGATTTCTGTTCATGTCTTTTGCCCATTTCATGATTGGATTGTTTGTTTCTTTGATGTTGAGTTTAATAAGTTCTTTATAGATCTTGGATACTAGCCCTTTATCTGATACGTCATTTGCAAATATCTTCTCCCATTCTGTAGGTTGTCTTTTAGTTTTGTTGACTGTGTCCTTTGCTGTGCAAAAGCTTCTTATCTTGATGAAGTCCCAATAGTTCATTTTTGCTATTGTTTCCATTGCCTTCGTGGATGTATCTTGTAAGAAGTTACTATGGCCGAGTTCAAAAAGGGTGTTGCCTGTGTTCTCCTCTAGGGTTTTCTATTGTTATAAGCAAATCTCAGAACCTCCAAATTTTTACTAGGGAACAGGCTGAGAAAATACTACAATATGTTTTGGTGCCTTTTTAGAGGTGCCCAAGGACTAGTGGCAAACAAATGATGTTCAAAGAAGTGAATGCAAGAGAAATGAAGGAAAATGGATTAAGAAACCTTGGGTAGGGAATAGGATCAGTGTCTTTTAAAAGGATACTTCCCACTCTCAGAGTAGACATCTCAGACAACGCTATCCCAGCAGGATGTAAAAGTCAATGTGGACAAGCTACTGCTCTGAACCTTCCATTATTCATCTCTATTTAGAGTGAAAGCGCTTATTGTAGTTATTCTACCTGTCTCTTATCATTGCATCTTTTGAGTTTGTGGGGTGTCTTCTTTAGCTCATTATCTCCCTTATAAGAGGGACTTATTTGGACTTGCAGTTGATCATAAGGTCCTATACTTTGGGCTGAACCTTATTAAATGGAGCCTTGTTGGGGCTTGGTAGGGAATGAGTTTTTGCAAGTAAAAGCGATGTAAATAATTGTGGCCAGAGGGAAAGCAATTTCATAAGAAGAGAATGTGATCATTCTGAGGAGAAGAAAAACTAATATATTGAGAGCAGAGTGATTAAAGACAACCAGTAAATAATAGATTGGAAGGTTAGGCAGGAGCCATATCACGTGGAGTTTTGCAAACAGGGGTAAAATGCTTCTATTTTCTTGGAAGTCTAATGGGACATCTTTGGAACGTTTTATGCAAAGTTTAATATGATTTAAGTTTTAAAAATAAAATAAGTTTTCTCTGCTTTCCTATAAAAAGTGGATTTTATGGGAGCAAGGATAGAAATAGGAAAACTAGCTATGAATCCAGAACGTAAATGATAGTAACAGACTATTCAGGTTGACATTTCGTGGGGATGCCTTCAGGAAAATGGAAGGAGAAAAAAAAAATCTCAAAAGATAAAGCTAAATAATATTTCCAGTAAATATTCGTCATTATATTATATTTATGTCCTCTATCTAAAAAGGAATTGTTAGTTGGAAGAGTAAATATTTATGACATTGTTTTGTTTTCCAGATCTTAACCAGAGCCAGAGTATTAAGTATCACAAATATAATTTCTTGAATCATTATATCTGTTTCTTTAATGCTGCTTATAAATATTTATTTAATAGCATGTATTGCTTCCATATCTCATATCTATCTATTCTATCTCCTTGTGCCTGAAATACACCGAATAGAGTTCACAATATTTCTATTTTTATATTGAACACTGTATATTTTACAATTTTCTTACCGAGTACTTACAAATTGATTCGAATCCTTCACACCATTAAGGATAGTCAATATATCCTAAATTACTTATTATATATGACTCGATTAAATTCGTTCAATGTTAATACTAAATCAGAACAAAATCATCATGATTCTACTCAAATAATAAGAACATTTTCTTCATGACATCTTTTAAAGTAACTAGGGATCCTGGCGGCAATATTTAACAGAAAGCTGTTTGTAGGCACTTAAAGGGCTGCTGAAATATACGCATTTGGCAGGTAAAAAACTGTGCATCTTGTGTATAAATAGTACCAGTAGTTAAAATTGCATCATCACCGGACTTTAACAATAGTTCATTCTTTCCTTCAGTGTGATGGCTTTGTCAAAGCACAAGTCACAATTTTTTTTTTTTTTTTTTTTTTTTTTTTTTTTTGCTTTTTAGGATTTATCAGCATTTAGGAGGGAAAAAAAATTCAAACTGTTCTTATTAACCACAAGATTTTGCTTCATCCTACAACTGCCTATGACTTCAATATTTTTCCCCACTTTCTTCAGTGATGAGTCAGAATGGCATTTGCATATGCTCTTCCCTCTACCCAGAAAATCCTTACCTCTTACACTTCTTGCACATGGCATTCCTTCTGGTTCTTTTTCATTGTTCCCACCTTAGCAATTAATCTATGTGTGAGTTCAAGTTGTCTAAGTAGAGGCCAACATGCAATTAGACATCCAAGGATCTTAACGAAGGGAAACACCTGTGAAGGAGTAAATGGTAGGCAGGCTGAGGAGTTGGGAGGTCAGCCAGACAGCAATGGAGGCTCATCCCTGTGAGGGAATAGGGGAAGGATGAAGGCGCACACAGCTGCAGTACACCTAGTACCTGTCCTAGTATCAACTTCTTCCTTGCACATCATACTTGGCTTTTTAAGCTTCAGAGCCCCTCCAGTAAGATTGACTCTCTCCCATGATGCAGTTCCCTCTTTGATGCAGTGATACTTTCACTATTGTTTTTTCATATGTTGCGGACTTTCCAGAAATGTGTGTTGAGATGTTTCATCTTTGGAGGTATCCATTGTGGTTTCTATTATATCGTGAATCTCATTTTTATTTTTTATTTATTTTTTAATTCTTTTTGAAGATTTTATTTATTTATTCATGAGAGACACAGAAAGAGAGGCAGAGACATAAGCAGAGGGAGAAGCAAGCTCCCTGTAGGACCCCGATGCGGGACTAGATCCCAGTATTCTGGGCTCATGCCCTGAGCCAAAGGTGGACGCTCAACCACTAAGCCAACCAGGTATCCCTCATTTTTATTTTTTAATTCTCATTCAACTCGAACCAATGCTCATTGGCTTTTATATAATCCAAAAATCTCTGAATATTGGTAAGAGAAAGGGGGATATTTACTTTCTTGGCTTGGTATTTCCTACAAATTTGCAATCTGTCACACTTTTTTACTAATTTTATGGATTTCATTTTTTACACTGTTTTCTGAACAATTTTGTCTATTTCCTCTACCTTTTGAGAACTTTAATGTTTTTCTCCATTAATGATTTAAAAATTATACTTCGTATTTTAGTTTTCTGTTACTCATATTTTCAACTGCATATTAAACCATTCCTTTTCATCATTTCCTAGAATAAAATTCTAGAAAGCCAACATGTTTGGCCTTCTTTCACTTTTACCTTATATGCTTCCACATCTCCTATGTAGAATAATCTATGTTGTTGGAGAAGGGAACCATATGGCAAGGGCCTGAGATGGTCTATAGGAGCTGTACGTGGTCCCTGGCTGACAGTGAGAATAAGGAGACCTCAGTCACAAGGTGGCAAGGAGATGAAGTCTGTGAGCTGGAAGAAGTCCTTGAGACTTGGATAAGTTCCTAGTCCTGGACACACTTTGATTTCCACTCGGTGAGACCCTGAGCTATGTACCCAACACACCCGTGCCTGGACTCCTGATCTGGAGAAACTGTGACAACATGTTTACATTGTTTTCAGCTGCTAAGTTTGTAGTAACTTGTTACATAGCAATAGAAACTAATTCACCATCATCATTTCTTGCCTCAATGATTACAATAGCCTCCTAACTGTTCTCCTTACCATTAATACTGCTTGTCTATTCTTCTAAGCAGAATTTTAAAAATTAACTAGAAAACCATCCAATAACCTCTAATTTCAGTTAGTGCAAAAGGCATAATCTTTACAGTAAGTCTAAAATACTTGTGTCCTAGAAAACATTTTGTCTTACCCACATACTGCTCCCATCATTCTGTCTGTAGTTTTAAAACTTTCTTTTTTCTTGTTTCTGAGTCTGTTTTGTTTTTGTGTTTGTGGTGTTTTTTTTTTTTTTTTTTTTTTTTTTAGTTTAACACTTTAAACCCATTTCTGCTTCAGGCACTTGCTTTTTCTCTTTCCTTTGTTTGGATTTTTTTTTTTTCTCCTACACATATGCAAGTCTAATTGCCTCAGTAAGGCTTATGAAGACTCAGTATAAAATAACACATTTCTTTATTTCAATAATCTATTATTGGTGCTCTGCTTAAAATATCCATAACGCATATCACTATCTTACATTGCATATATTTTCTTGTTTATTTAGTTATTGTTTGTCACCTCAAAAGAATAGAAGCTATATGGGAATGAGGACTTTGCTGTGTTCATTGCTTTATCACCGGTAGTTAGAATACTGCCAGGAAATAGTAAATATTTGTTAAATAAATGAATAAGGAAAGAAAGGAAGTTTTCTCAGTGATTTTGTGCCTTTTTTAAACTTTTTTCACTATCTGGTTGTAGTTCCAGATTATAAATTACTATATAACATGCTAGATTTAATTTACAGATTGAATTTTTAAGGCTATGTTCTTAAGATATAATGCTAGGGAATATTAAGTATCTTATAAATTACTGCATTTACACTGACCTAAAGCTGTCAAAGGCAATCTGTCTTTTTATATAAAAAAAGGAATGATAAAATTCAAGAGAGATTTGTTTGAAGCTACTCCACAACTGGAAGATCATAAAAGCCATAAGATAATATTTAAAATACTTTCCTGTTTTATAAGAGTAATTATAAATTTAGAGAATTTCAAAAATAACTACTTACTCAAGTTAATAACCACATATTGATTATAATATAAAGCCCTTAATGACTAGAATTATATTTTCATTCATATCTTAATTTCTTATTTTCCTAGTTTTTTTAAGCATTGCATTTTCTCACAAACCTATGAAAGGAAACTCTGTAACAATATTTAGTGATCAGCATATTTGCTACATATGAGATATTACAAAACATCTAACATTAAAAAAAATTAACCCACCACCAACTTCAGTATAGCTGCTCAGAAATACACACTAACATGACTTACAGGGTGATTAAAAACATGAAAGCTATATTATGGTTAGGATAAAATATAAATATATTTTTAAGATAGATGAACACTACTCAAATATTAAAAGTGCAATCTATTATTAAAATTACGATAGGGATGCCTGGGTGGCTCAGTGGTTGGTGTCTGCCTTTGGCCCAAGGTGTGATCCTAGGGCCTTGGGATCAGATCCCACGTTTGGCTCCCTGAGGGGAGCCTGCTTCTCTCTCTGCCTGTGTCTCTGCCTCTCTCTGTGTGTCTCTCATGAATGAATAAGTAAAAAATCTTTTTAAAAAATAATTTAATAAAATAAAAAAATTGCGACAAACTCAGTTTGAGATATAACTATCATTTGTCTTCAAATGCATGAGAGAAGTTACAGAACCTTATTTTCATTGTGTACACCACTGAGATAATCATGTACCAAAGTTGCTAAATACAAAATCTCAATGAAACTATCCCTGGGCCTTCTCAATGTTAAATCTCTTGGTTTATTTGTATGATGTTGTAAGAATAAGGCAGGTCACAACATTTTCAAATTACATGAGAAATTTTCTATTTCTTTGGCTATACAAGGGAAAAGAGGCTATGTATTTTTGGCCACTTCTAAGCACAGGTCAAGCATGTAAGCTCCACATCAAAAGATCACTGTGAATGTCCCAAGAATTCTCTTTCTTTTGATAGTTTCTCAGACATTGGTTCCTGGAGAAACTGCCTATGTACCAGACTATTTTAGGGGTTCACAAGGGAAAAAGGTAAGATGATTGGAACGCGTGGAGTAAACCATGTAAGAATCATTGATCATTTGTAGTAGTCCTGGGAGAATAGAAGTGGATGATATTTGACAAATGTGGGATATGATCTGTGTTGGAATTTATAGATATGGATTATTTTCAGAAAATAAAATCAAGAAATATAGTGATATTACATGGATTATAACTTCAAAAATCGGGATCCCTGGGTGGCGCAGCGGTTTGGCACCTGCCTTTGGCCCAGGGCACAATCCTGGAGACCCGGGATCGAATCCCACATTGGGCTTCCGGTGCATGGAGCCTGCTTCTCCCTCCGCCTGTGTCTCTGCCCCCCTCTCTCTCTCTGTGTGACTATCATAAATAAAAAAAAAATTAAAAATTAAAAAAAATAACTTCAGAAATCTACATCACAGTGGATATCAATACAACAAATTTAGACTTGTCTTTCACCCATCTTAACCCCCATGCCTGGGCACATTAAGTTTTAGAATATAAAGGGAGACTTCTGTTCTAACCCCTTATAGGAAGACAAAAATAGAATGCTAAAAAATGTTTGCTCCTTATGAATTGTGCAAGCCAGAGTGCTACTTGGCAAATATAAAGGATCGATTTGTGTCTTAGTTTCAACACATTCTAACCATGTGAACTCATCATAGCCCTTATTTCTTTTTTATATAAACTGTCACATTAGTAATAATATCCAGTCTAACAAACTTCTAGTTTACTCTGAAATTAATGTGAAGTAAATGAGATTAAATGCTTTTATTGTTTGTTTTGTTGTTGGTGCTTGCTGTGGTGGTAATTGTGGTAGCACAGGTGAGGCTGTGGAAAGAGAATATTCTGTTGTTGAAATTTTTAAAGAAATGAGATTAAATTTCTTTGCAAATTAAATTTGTTTGATTATGTTCTGTGCTAGTATATTTAAATTGAAAGAAAAAAATTAGTGAATGTAACTACACATATATTGAATAAATACTTAAGATAACTGAATATAACTATATTGAAAAGAACTAGAAATGTAACTTTGGAGGTGAAAGACTGTTTTGTCCTTCTCTAATTTTCTTCCTAGGTTCAAATAATGATTTTAGGTCACCATTCCACATCCTTAATAAATAAGCAAATTTATTTTAATTTTGTTGTTAGGTTCTATTTTTGAAATATGTAATCTTTTTTTTCTATTTTTATTGAATCCTATCCAAGTACTCTATGTACTTCTCATTTGAAAAAAGAATTTTGACATAGTACTCAGAATAAACAAGGGGTGAAAATAATCAGAACTTAGTACCATTGCATATATACAAGTAAAACAGTTTGAACTGTATTCATTTAATACATTTTTAAAATTGAATGTATCCTACATATCAGATACTGTGCTAAGTGTTGGAGTTCTCCAGTAAACAAAACAGAGAAAATTTCCTGGGCTCATGGTATTTTCATTCTACTGAGGACAGAGGCAATATACAACAGTCAGGATAAATAAAATAAATAAATAAATATAATCTATTACAAATAATTGAAACTAAATAAAATAACAGTTAAATGTCTTGTAGAATAATTGGGATTGAGATGTTGCTAAGGTGAGAAAATGTGGGCTTGCATTTAAAATAGGGCTTTCTCCAGTGAAAAGATCTTAGAGACTAAAGTAAATAGGCATCTGGTGAAAGAAAAGTTTGAAGGAGAAATAGGTCAAAGACCCTGTGGTAAGAGTGTGGTTGCTGTCCCCAAGAAAAGTAAAATAATTGGAACCAACAAGATGGAAAGGATGAAGGAGAAGATGAGTAAGAGAGGTAATTTGCCTTTTTCTGGATGAAATAAAGAGCCATTGTAGAATTTTGAAATGAATAACAATCTTTGACATTATATATATATCATATACAATATATATTATACATACAGTAAACACATATTTGCATATACATGCATACATACTTATAAATATATATGTATGCATACATATATGTAGATATTCTGATTTGATGTTCAGAAAATAAAATAGATAAGATTATAATCAGGAAGACCAGACTTCCTGAAGACTCTTTCAATAATTCAATTATGGGATAATGGTGGCTATAATCAGGGTATTATGGAGGTGAAGGAGTTTGAAGTGCTTGAATTGGATCTATTGGGAAGATAGAGAGTCATGAATTTGCTCACTAGATTGGATTTGAGATGTGAGTAAAATGGAAACAGAGAATTGACCCCATATTTTCTTACTTCATCAACTGGGTTGTAATTGTCACCAACTAAGACAAAGAATTTATTTATTTATTTATTCTTTTTTTATTTATGATAGTCACAGAGAGAGAGAGAGAGGCAGAGACACAGGCAGAGGGAGAAGCAGGCTCCATGCACTGGGAGCCCGACGTGGAATTCGATCCCGGGTCTCCAGGATCACGCCCTGGGTCAAAGGCAGGCGCCAAACCGCTGCGCCACCCAGGGATCCCAAGACAAAGAATTTATTAGAGGTTTAGGGGAATATGTGAAAATTTTAGTTTTGATGTATGCTAAAGGTCCTAATGGAGATATTAAGAAAATAATTGGAATTACTAAACATACCACAACACCGTACTACAGTATTCAATATTTGTCTATGTATTTACCTTTACAGTGAGTTTTATATGTTCATATGCTTTTGTGTTCTTTAATATCCTTTTATTTCAACTTGAGAAACATTAGCATTTTTGTTTTTTGTTTGTTTTGTTTTTTAAAGATTTATTTATTCATGAAAGAGAGAAAGAGAGGGGGGAGGGAGAGAGAGAGAGAGAGAGAGAGAGGGAGGGAGAGACAAGGGAGAAGCAGGCTTCATGCAGGGAGCCCGATGCAGGACTTGATCCCGGATCCCAGGATCACACCCTGAGCCAAAGGAGACTAAACTGCTAAGCCACCCAGGCGTCCCCCCCCCTTTTTTAACCATTAGCATTTTTATAGGAAGATCTAGTGGTGATGAACTTGTTTATGAAAATTCTGTACTTCTTTATTTTTTGAAGGACAGTTTTGCTGGGTATATTATTCTTGGTTGGCAGGTTGTTTTATATTCTCTCAGCACATAACGTATCTCATCACTCACTGTAGCCTATGAAGTTTCTGCTAAGAAATCTATTGATGATGTAAATGGAGGCTCCCTTGTACATGGTGAATCACTTTTCTCTTGCTGCTTTCAAAATTTTGTCTTTGTCTTTGATTTTTGACAGTTTGACTATAATGTGCCTGATATGAGCTTCTTTGGGTTCCACTTAGTTGGAATCCTTCAGACTTCATGAATCTGGATGTCCATTTCTCTGCCCATATTTGGAAACCATTATTTCTGTAAATAAGCTTTGTACTCCTTTCTCTCTATGTCCTTCCTCTGGGATATATAAGTTTGGAAATGAGATAATAATGCTAGTTAAAGATTAAAAAAACTGAAAGTTTGAATAAATAAGTTACAGTCATTAGATCAGCCGAGATCATCACAAAAATATATGTAGTTAGTCAAGAAAGCAATGAGATGTTGAATCTAGAGCACTTCAATACTAAGAAGTCAGAATTAAGAGGAAGGACTATCAAAAAAAAAAAACTGTATTGCAGAGGCAAACACAAGTAAATGTATAAAAGTATAATTCATCTATTGTCACTTTTTCTTTTTCCTCCAAAACATAATCTTCAAACTATTGAATATTAAACTATTTGTTTAAAGTAATATTTATTATTTCTAAGCAATATTGCTTATTTGGAGTACTTATTTTTCATCATAACTTGATCTTACTTTTTGGCTTCAGTCATTTAAAAAATTTCTATGAATCTTGTAATAGTCATTTCAATAATTTTATTTTATTTCCAATATAATCTCTGTTTATTCAGTCTAATCTCTTTATTCTTCATGGTTCAATTCTCTCTTACCATTAACTGTCCAGAAATAGTTTTGATTTTGTTGTTTTTCTGTTCTATTAAAAAGTAACTGGTTACTTATTTTAAAAATATAGATAGCTAACATGAATTTTCTCTGTCATTATATAAGAGAATTATGTCTTGTATAGTTCTCTCATCTGAAGGGTAGTGCTAGAAAGGGCCTGTATGTTCTTTTTATCAACTGACACACTATGACTGTATATGCTTGACTACAAGGCAGTAATAGAATACAGAATAAAAGGGGATTTTTGTTGAGTGATGTTCATTCAGGAAAGCCAAAATCCTAGATTTTCCCAAGAAGAAATTTTCCCTGCCTGCGCTAAATTCTCAGATGCCAGTTTGTCTCTTTCCTTCAATTAAGTTCTTGATGTGTTTCTCAATTCTTCTATAATATCTGTGTTTTCTTATAGTGATACCAATGTCAGTACCTTCATCCTTGCAGCCTCCTTCTGTGAATATCCTGGTCAATTATTTTATTGCCTCATCTGTTCCCATGCAGTATGAAGGTGTTTAATGACACTGACCTGCTGATGGCCACCTGCCTTCATTCCCAACACACATATACCAACTCATCCACGTATAAGAAGGTAAACTTGCTAGTTGGGTATTTTAGTACTCATGACTAAATGCCATCTTGTTATTTATTTCCTAAGCCAGACTGAATAGGGCATATTTTTTGAAAAGATAATTATTATACTACTAGGTTAATATTCTATTATATGAAGATAATGACATTGATGTGGAAGAGAAGGAGGATGACAATGATATGAATAATTGATGCTTTAGAAATTAATTTCTTTTTAAAAATATTTTTTATTTTTTTAAAGACTTTAGTTATTGATGAGACGCACACACACAGAGGGGGAGAGAGAGAGAGAGAGAGAGAGAGAGGTAAAGACACAGGCAGAGGCAGAGGCAGGCTCCATGCAGGAAGCCTGATGTGGGACTCGATCCCGGGACTCCAGGATCATGCCCTGGGCAGAAGACAGGCCCTAAACCACTGAGCTACCCAGGGATCCCTAGAAATTAATTTCTAAGAAGTACTAAACTTATAGAAACAGTCTTCCAAACAGAGGTCAAGTGAATATAAGACTCTTGGCAATACATTATCTCAGACTTCTGCCTTTTGGGTTATATTCTTACAATGAAAGTTTAAGGTTCATATTAGTTACTAAAGACTGAAGCAATGGTTTTATAGATTTGAATTTCTGGATTTTTATTAGTTTACTTTGAAAGAACAACAGTAGGTGCTAATAAACGTCTACAAAACACTCTTCTGTAAATTATTTCAATGTATCTTGTAACAGCAATGTATGTTATGAACTTATAACTTTATCTCCTTGCACAATAATGGAAAATTGAATTTTCAAGGAGGGGTAGGAAAGAGGACAGGGAATGTTATAGGTATTATCAAAGGAAAATTTTCAGTGGACAAAGATTAGCAGGTAAAGAAGACTATATTCAAGGCTATTGCAATAGGGAAGAGAGATTAAAACTCAGTCTGAACTCGACGCCATTGAAACAAAGGACTGGAGAGATTATAAAGCAGAATAGGAATGGGTGATCACAGGCTGTCTGTATTTCATAATTGGCTTCACCCAAAGGAACAAAAACTTGCGGTATGTTCATGACATGTGTTAGTTTTATAACTCTGAGCAAGGGCCCTGTTGAATTTAGACTCCTGCCCTCCCACAGAGACTAGGAGATAGAGGTGCTATCTCTTTTGCTAATAATTTTTTATTTTAATTCCAATATAGTTAAAATACAGTGTTACATTAGTTTCAGGTCTACAATATTCAGCTATTCAACAATTCTCTAAATTACTCAGTGCTCATCATTAGTGCACTTTCAATCCCCTTCACCTATTTCACCCAACCCCCTCACCAGCCTCCCCTCTGGTAGAATTAAAGAGGTTTGATCTCTATCTATCTTATCATCAGTTTGATCTCTATGAGTTAAGAATCTGTTTTTGGTTTGTCTCTTTTTATCCTTTGTCCATTTGTTTTGTTTCTTAAACTCCACATAAGAGAGAAATCATACAGCATTTGTCTTTTTCTGACTGATTTATTTTGCTTAGCAGAATAAATTTACTGTTTAAATCCAACCATGCTGTTGCAAGTGGCAAGATTTCATTCTTCTTTATGACTGAATAATATTCTATTGTGTATACATCACATCATCAGGGAAATGCAAATGAAAACTAAAATGTAATGTCACCTCACACCTGTTGGAACAGATAAAATCAAAACACAAGAAACAAGTGTTGGTGAGGATGTGGAGAAAAAGGAATCCTAGTGCATTGTTGATGAGAATGCAAACTAGTGCAGCTACTCTGGAAAACACTATGGAGTTTCTTCAAAAACTTAAAAATAGAACTACCCTATGACCCAGTAATCACACTACTGGGGATTTACCCAAAGAATACAAAAACAATGATTCCAAAGGATATATGCACCACTAATAATATTGCTAATAATATATTTAAATGGATGTCTCCCAGGTCCTTGAGAAAGACAAGCTATAAAACTATCAAAGGCTTTTTAAAAAGATTTACATCTCAAAGGGGCAGAGAAATAATTTGCAATTACAGGTTTTCTAGAGTAGATACACTAAGAGTGGGGATGGAGGGACCTCTAACCTTAGGTCATCTGGACTTTGTAAGAGACAGGTGATAGGGAAGTCAGGGGCCAAGGGTCAGGAAGAAGCATGTCTAAATATTTGTTAAGGTGAGGATAACATTAAGGTCAATATACATCATTTGTACCAGTTCTCACAGCAAGCTTATGAGAGAGACATTATTTTCTTTCCAATTCTTAGATGAATCTCAGTGATTGAAGAGATCTGCCAAAATTTATAAGGCTATTTATGGTAAACTCAAGATTCAAACTTAATTCTATTAACTGAAAATTATTTCTTCCTAACCAGAAATTTTTATATGAATATAAAACATTGTTGTCTAAATTTTCATTCTTCTATCTTCCATTTTTTATGCCCTATAAAGCTAAATTAAGAAAGAATCCAGGAGAAAAAATGAGACATTAATAGACTCTAAAAAGCTGAAGTTCCAAAAGAGATTTGAAAGGTTAGGGATCAAAGGCCTTGTGTTTTGAAATTGCACATTATCTATACCGAATCATTATACTAATGAGTTCCCACTGTAGAGTTCACATTTATTAAAAAAGGGTTTTCATATTACAGATGTAGAGTCAAATTTTCCTAAATGCATCTCCTTTTCTTTTTGGAAGTAGCCTTACCTCATTAAGAATGAGGGCATTTTTTCCTAAAACTCTTTCTCTTTAAATTGATAACTTTATTTAATAAATGTCTGCCAGGAAACTACTGTACTATGATATACCCATCTCTAAACACATTTTTTTCACTGTCATATTACAATTCTATGGAAGATATGTTCCACTTGGAGTCCAGCTAGTACCCTCTCATGTATACTGAGGTAACAGTGGACTCCCATGTCAATCCATAGAAGATTCCAGTCCTATCTTACTCAGTGAGGTTCAATGATCCATGGCTATTTTTAATTGCTTAACCTTTCTTTGGATGCACTATTACATGTAAAGTTAATATGCAAAGCAAACTTATGCTTAACATTGCTGTTTGGATAAGGATTCAGACTCAAAAATCTTCATGCTGTGATCAGTACCTTTTACTGACCCTTGAAGCACTGTGGCAAGAATACGAGACTCCATAGAAATCATTTGGAAAAGAGCTATCTGATATAACCTCCACATATTTAGATAAGTAAAATGAAAGAAAATATATAACAATCCATATCTTGCATTTTACATAAAGTATAAAATAAACCTTTAGCCAGGTTAGTACTGGTCCATTGTAATTTTCAGATTACTACTTCTCAGATAATTAGAAATCCATATTGAACGAAAAGAAAGTTTTGGGACGCCTGGGTGGCTCAGTGGTTGAGCATCTTCCTTCAGCTCAGGGCGTGATCCCGGAGTCCCAGATGGAGTCCCATGTCTGGGTCCCTGAATGAAGCCTGCTTCTCCCTCTGCCTATGTTTCTGCCTCTCTCTGTGTGTGTATCTCATGAATAATTTATTAAAATCTTAAAAAAAACTAAAAGAATATTTCAGATTTGAAACGTCAAAATACAAAAACATGTGTCCTTCTGGACTTGCTTAATTCAATGAAAAGATCATTTCATTTATTTGATTGACACATGCCAGTCTTTGTTATCACATTCAATAAAAAACGGATACTTATTACATAAAATTATTGAAGCTAATACATTTTGTCCTTATTTCTGATAAACCAAATTCCCAACTTTTGTTTTTCTCAAACAAGTCAGCACTGATGAAATACCTTTTGAGATTTGATGATGTCAAGAACAGAGACCTTAAAAGAAAAAAAAAAAAAAAAGAACAGAGACCTTTATTTGGAAATCTTGAATATTATCCTATTGGGAAAACTGATCTCAAAAACAGTCATTCTAGCTGATACTTCTACCAATTAAACTCCAAAATTATTTAGATACCTGTCCTCTCTCAAATGGCTCTTTGCCCCACTTGCTAACTCATTTAATTCACAAGATTATTACACTATTTACTCACCATTATCTCTCTGTCAAACAATATAGTAGGCATTAAAGTTAATTTAAAAATATGGATCAGGAGTGTCGGAAAGATGGCAGAAGAGTAGGGTCCCCAAATCACCTGTCCCCACCAAATTACCTAGATAACCTTCGAATCATCCTGAAAACCTACATATTCGGCCTGAGATTTAAAGAGAGAACAGCTGGAATGCTACAGTGAGAAGAGTTCATGCTTCTATCAAGGTAGGAAGACGAGGAAAAAGAAATAAAGAAACAAAAGGCCTCCAAGGGGGAGGGGCCGGCGAGGAGCCGGGCTGAGGGGCGGGAGCAGCTCGGGGGGGGCCAGATTTCAGGTTGTACTACAAAGCTGTGGTCATCAAGACAGTGTGGTACTGGCACAAAAACAGACACAGATCAATGGAACAGACTAGAGAATCCAGAAGTGGACCCTCAACTTTATGGTCAACTAATATTCAACAAAGCAGGAAAGACTATCCACTGGAAAAAAGACAGTCTCTTCAATAAATGGTGCTGGGAAAATTGGACAGCCACATGCAGAAGAATGAAACTAGACCACTCTCTTTCACCATACAAAAAGATAAACTCAAAATGGATGAAAGATCTAAATGTGAGACAAGATTCCATCAAAATCCTAGAGGAGAACATAGGCAACAACCTTTTTGAACTCGGCCATAGTAACTTCTTACAAGATACATCCACGAAGGCAAAAGAAACAAAAGCAAAAATGAACTATTGGGACTTCATCAAGATAAGAAGCTTTTGCAGAGCAAAGGATACAGTCAACAAAATTAAATGACAGCCCTCAGAATGGGAGAAGATAGTTGCAAATGAGCTATCAGATAAAGGGCTAGTTTCCAAGATCTACAAAGAACTTATTAAACTCAACAGCAAAGAAGCAAATAATTCAATCATGAAATGGGCAAAAGACATGAACAGAAATCTCACAGAAGAAGACCTAGACATGGCCAAGAAGCACATGAGAAAATGCTCCACATCATTTGCCATCAGGGAAATATAAATCAAAACCACAATGAGATACCACCTTACACCAGTGAGAATGGGGAAAATTAACAAGGCAGGAAACCACAAATGTTGGAGAGGATGTGGAGAAAGGGGAACAAACCCTCTTACACTGTTGGTGGGAATGTGAACTGGAGCAGCCACTCTGGAAAACTGTGTGGAGGTTCCTCAAAGAGTTAAAAATAGATCTGCCCTATGACCCAGAAATTGCACTGCTGGGGATTTACCCCAAAGATACAGATGCAGTGAAACGCCGGGACACCTGCACCCCAATGTTTCTAGTAGCAATGTCCACAATAGCCAAACTGTGGAAGGAGCCTCGGTGTCCATCAAAAGATGAATGGATAAAGAAGATGTGGTTTATGTATACAATGGAATATTACTCAGCCTTTAGAAACGACAAATACCCACCATTTGCTTCAATGTGGATGGAAGTGGATGTTATTATCCTGAGTGAAATAAGTCAATCGGAGAAGGACAAACATATGGTCTCATTCATTTGGGGAATATAAAAAATAGTGAAAGAGAATAAAGGGAAAAGGAGAAAAAATGAGTGGGAAATACCAGAAAGGGAGACAGAACATGAGAGACTCCTAACTATGGGAAACGAACAAGAGGTGGTAGAAAGGGAGTTGAGCAGGAGGTGGGGGTGACTGGGTGATGGGCACTGAGGGGGGCACTTGATGAGATGAGCACTGGGTGTTATTCTATATGTTGGCAAATTGAACACCAACAAAAAATAAATTAAAAAAATAAAAAATAAAAATATGGATCACAGATACAGCTTTTTAAAATGAGGGTCCAATCCATTTGGAATCTCTCCTGGTTAGATCTTCATGATGTGGTCCTGTATTTCACTCATATTCCAGTTCCCAACTGTACTTACACACTCATTGCTCAGTCTTTTATGAGTGAATAACATTATTCAGGTTGTGCCAGACATTCCTTCAATATTAAGTGCTCTAGGGTACAATCCATGCCCCTCTTAGCAGTTTAAAATATACTTTTTCTTTTTCTTCCAGCTAAACATTTTGAGATTTTTCTCAATGATTGTATCCATAAACATTCTACAATAGATATGGAAGGAAAATTAAAATTACTTGTTAAAATATCTTTCCCAGTTATTTTAAGGTTAAGCTCATTTTTGTATTTTCAGATCTCACAGTGCACTTTTAAACTCTACATCAGAAGAGGTCTATGATAAAAAAAAAAAAAGAAAAAATAGGTCTATGATAGGTAAAGTTAACATGACATAACAAATTTGATTTTCACATCTACGCAAGTCTTGCCCAATATTCTCTGAGAAAAGCAGCAATAAAATAAGCTTGGCCGAACAATTAAACAATATATTTCCATAGTCAAAATCCTAAACATTTACAACACCAAATGCTGATGAGGATGCAGCACAACAGGGACTGGTTCATTACTGGTAGCATGAATAGATGGAGCAGAGGGGATTTTTAGAGTCACAAAACTCTTCTCTCTGATACAAAAGTGGATGATATGTGATATACATTTATCAAATCCATAGGATTTCTCAGCCCAAAGAGTGGTCTAATGAAAATTAGAAATTCTGGTTAAAACTAATATATCTGAAAAAAAAAAAAAAAAAAAAAAAAAAAAAAAAAACTAATATATCTGGGCAGCTCCAGTGGCTCAGCGGTTTAGCACCACTTTCAGTCCAGGGAGTGATCCTGGAGACCTGCCATTGAGTCCCACATCAGGATCCCTGCATGGAGCCTTCTTTTCCCTCTGCCTGTGTCTCTGCCTCTCTCTGTGTGTGTCTCTGTGTCTCTGTGTCTCTGTCTCTCTCTCTTTCTCTGTCTCTCATGAATAAATAAATAAAATCTTAAAAAATCTAATAAATCCATATATGTTCATGAGTTGTAACAAATGTACCACACTAAATGAAGATGTTAATAATAGAGGAAACGGTGAACCTGTGACTGACTGAGCAAATAAATGACAACTCTGCACCATCTGCCTAATAATCAATAAACATCAATCTAAAGAATGAAGTCTAATAATTTTAAAAAATCAAATACTTAACTATAACCCTATAAAAACATTTATGAGACTTACATGATGAAAACTAGAAAAATGTTGATATGAATAAACCATGTTTATGAGTTGGAAGTCTCAAGAGGTACCATTTATTTCCAAAGGATTATACACATAATACACAAGTTGTATCAGAATTGCAGCAGGATTTTTTTTTTTTAGATACAAACATTGGTATTCTAAAGTGTATATGGAAAAGCAAAAGAACTAGAATACCTAAAACAATTTTGAAAAAAATAAAAAGCAGTGAAAAAAAAAAGCAGTGAAAAAAAGCATAAGGTGAAAGGAATTAATCTACACAATTTCAAAATTCAGTATAGAGAGACAGTTTAATTAAGGCCACCTCCATGTTGTTTTGAGGACGGTTAGACACAAAGATAAATGAAATAGAATAGAATACTTCAAAAATATGATCCATAAAAGGAAAAAACTGATCAGTTATCTTCATTAAAATGTAAATTTTTGCCCTGCAAAAGACCTTTCAGCTGATGGAGCCACTAGCAACTTGGAAGAAAATATTTGCAAACTATATATCCAACAAAAGACTAATATCTAGAATAAAATGACAATAGACACAGGCAGAAGACTTACACAAATATTTTCTTCCAGTTGGTAGTTGCTATGGGACCCAGCAACTACACTTCTGAACACTCAACAAAGAGAAAGGAGAGGGCGCCTGAATGGCTCAGTCAGTTAATCGTCTGCCTCTGGCTCAGGTCATGATCTCAGGGTCCTAGGATTCCGCCCCCTCCCCACCCATGTCAGTCTCCCTGCTCAGAGAGGAGTATGCTTCTTCCTCTTCCTCTCCCCACCCAGCCTCTGCTTATGCCCTCTCAAGCTCTCTCTTTGTCAAATAAATAAATAAAATCTTAAAAAACACATCCAAACAAACAAACAAACAAAACAAAGAGAAATGAGAACTTATGTTGACACAAAAACCTGTAATTAAATGTTTATAAGAGCCTTATTCACAATAGTCACAAATTGAAAAAACCCCAGATGTTAAACAGTAGTACATCAATGCCATGGAATACTACTCAGAAATACAAAGGAATTAACTGTTGATATACCACAAATATATATGAATCTCCAGATAATTATACTGAGTGAAAAAATCATTCCTCAAAATCACAGTTACATATCACATGATTCCATTTATGTAACATTTTTGAAATAAATAAGTTATAGAAATAGGGAACAGATTAGTGGTTGCCAGAAGTTAAGAAAGAAGCAGGTGTGGAAGGGAATGTAGCTATAAAAGTGAAATCATGGAGGATCTTGTGTTGATGGAAATTTTCTGTAACTTGACATTCTCAATGGCAATATCCTGGTCATGGTATTGTACTATAGTTTTATAAGATTTTATCATTAGGGAAAACTTGGAAAAGGACACATGTTCTTTCTATATTTTTCTATGCTATTTCTTAAGAGTGCACATGAATTTACAATCTTATCAGAATTAAAAAATCAATTAAAAAAGGGAAAAATATAGATATAAATATCCAGACCTCCAACATTCGAATCATTGCTAAAATAAAAAAATAGATAAAGTAGACATTTAAATACATTGGGAAATGCCAAAGTTATGAGAGACATACCAATTGATTTATGTGTCATTTAAATAATTTTAAGTTGTGGTTTCCTAAGAATATGTGAAAATGACACTTCCTTCAAGTTTAAATTAATTTAGTGTTAGAAAGAAATGCACTCAAGTAAAAACAGGTGTTTTATCTGTTTATATTAATATACTAACAAATTCCCTTCTTGCAGCTTCAGACTGGTATCTATAGATTCACAGTTCAAACACAGCACCTGAGAATACCCAAGTAGCTCTCCCCTGCTTAGCTCACCTTCTCCATTCAGTGGGGAACAGAGGAGAATAGGTGGGTACAGTATGTGCAAGCTGCAAGTAAAGCCCTTTATTCATTGATTTCTTTTCCCAAATAATGGATCTTTAATCTGTATATACTGGCTTTTTTTTATATAGAACTTTAACTAAACTGTTCTTTACTTCCATGCAATATTGTATACTTAATTGGGTGTAGAAGAAGTGAAGAGAATGCCCTCCTACATAAGCAATTGCAGTTTTTTGCATGCAAAATTTAGGAATTTAAACTGTCCTGATTCTCTTTTGGGAATGGAAAAACAATCATATCTTTCTAAGCAGTAATGGAGGGACACTAGTGTTTTGTGCATTTTGATATATTTGAGTTCATTTTTTCCATTAAGTAATACTTTTGACACAATTGGGGATACCTGGGTGGCTCAGTGGTTTAGTGCCTGCCCTCGGCCCAGAGCATGATCCTGGAGTCCCGGAATTGAGTCCTATATCGGGCTCCCTGCGTGGAGCCTACTTCTCCCTCTGCCTGTGTCTCTGCCTCTCTCTCCCTTTATCTCTCATGAATAAATAAATAAAATCTTAAAAATAAATAAAATAAATAAAAAATAAAACAATTGATTTTCTCATATTATCATAATTCATGTGCATCCAAAGGCGAAATAATACTGTGTTTAAGTTTTGTGTTGCAAGAACAAATGTAATAAACTTGAATTGTGCTACAAAAAAAGTAAAAGAAAGAAATGCATTCAAATATATGAGGGATTAAAGAGAGAATATGATCAAGTGATGAGGACTTGTATACATTTTATGTGTAATACTTGAAGGGTAATATAAACTACCTGGTATAAAGAGCTGAAAGATCAACACCATAAGACTACTAATATAATTTGGTATATTTTATTAGTAACATCAATAAGAATCTATCAGCGAATTAGCTAGATATTCTATATGCAACTTGGAAAAAATTTAGAAATATATAGAAAGATATAGGAAGAGAGGGGGAAGGATTAGGAAAACTTAGAAATCTCAAATATATATTTTTGAAAGAGTGAAAACTATAGAATTTTATATTAAGAAATATGTACATTTTGGCATTCTAAATGTATATAATATTTAAGATAATTTTACTTATTAGAAAGTGTGCAAGACTAGCCATTTCAAATTTAAATATACACTCAATTAATTAAAATAACTTTATGATAATAGCTAAAGTCTACTTTCTATAAAACATGGAAATATAAAACAACTAACAATTTAGAATATATAAATTTAATTTATTACACTTATAAATGTTACTTGACTACTCAGGAATGTTTTATTTCTGTGTTAATTAAAATATGTTAAGGAAATGAAAAAAGAATTTTAACATATTGAAACTATAAATGCAGCTTGAAACATTCAAAGAAATTTAATTAACTAAGTTTGTAAATGGAATTATCCAAAGTACTCTTAAATGTAACTCTTAATGCTTGCTTGACATATAAATAGAATGGTATAAATTATATCCTGAATTTAAAAGCTAACCGAATAAATTACTCATAACTTTAATTAATTGAATATTAATCTTTAAAATCTTAATAGATCTTTTAATATGCTTTTCTGAATACACACACACACAAAAACACATCCATAACAAAGTCAATGAAAAACTCAACTCTGCTATATCATGTCAAATGAAATGTCAAAGAACACTCCATAGAGGAAAATGAAATTATATTTTTTTATTTTTTAAGATTTTATTTATTTATTCATGAGATATATATATATACAGAGAGAGGCAGAGACATCTGTAGAGGGAGAAGCAGGCTCTATGCAAGGAGGCTGATGTGGGACTCTATCCTGGGACTCCAGGATCATGCCCTCAGCCAAAGGCAGGTGCTAAACCGCTGAGCCATGCAGACATCCCAGAGGAAAATGAAATTAAACATAAAGTAACCAATGCTAACATAACATAGGAAAAAAATATAAAAGCAGAGTTAGATAGCATACAAGGAATTGGTGGATGATCAATTTTAGAAGAAAGAATAACTAGGAAAATATACTGAAAATCATTATGTGCTTTACATTAGAAGATAAAATTCTGAGATGAAATAATATGTAAAGTAAGTCTGTTGAGGGAAAATGAATTTTGAAGATTACAGAAGCAAACCAAAGTTCAAGGACACAGGATTAAACAATTAAAACAGATACATCAATTACAAACAGAATATACATCGGTGATAAATCATTGCGGGGGGGAAGCTAGGAAAATTTGAGAGAACTCAGAGAATAAGAGGAAGAAAGATTAAAATTATTAAATAGTTTAATGTATATGTAGAACAAAAAATATAAAACACTTGGGTATTAGAATTTTCTAAAGTAAGAACTCATCTAATAAAAAATAAAAGTTTCAATACTTAAAGGATTGTTTTCTTGAGATAAATTAACAAATAAATTCATACATTTAGAGTAAAAATGCAAATTGATTAAGAAAAATAACCTAACCTGGTTTACATTGTTGAATTTCAAAAATAAAGAACAGAGTCAGTAGTAGATAAACCAAAAGAAAAATGTACACTTAAAATAGGGAAATTCAGTCTGGATATTGAATTCTGTATAGCATATTATGAAGCCAGGTGGGGCAATGTATTGAGAGGAAAATAGTGTATCCTAACAGAGTTATCCTCAGCTCAATAATATTAACACTACAAAGGCAACAGAGAAAATCTCAATTATACAAGGACTCATGAAATATAATACCTACGAGCTTATGGAGAAGAATAACACAATTTAATGACATAATCTAGGTGACCACTAAATGAAGAAATGATAAGCAATGTGTCTAGGAGTAAGCTTTGGATAATTTAATCTGAAACTAAAACTAAAAAAAGAAAATGATAGGAAAAGGCTTAGTGTAATGTTTATTAACTTTTAGAAATAATAAAAAAAACTTACTTATTAGATATGGAGAGATGGAAGAATAGCTAACTATATGAATTTTCTTAATTGGAGGGAAATTGATAAATATTGATAAACCAACAGTAAATCTATGCTTATTTTATTTATTTAGAGGACTACTAAAAATTGACAACTAAAATGAAATGTGCCACTTGACAACATGGATGGACCTAGAGGGTATTATGCTGAGTGAAATACTTCAGTCAGAGAAAGACAAATGCCCAAAACAAAACAAACAGCAACTAAAAGAGAAACAGTCTCCTCAAAAAGTTGAAAATAGAGCTACCCTATGACCCACCCAACCATTGCACTACTAGGTATTTACCCCAAAGATACAAATATAGTGATCCAAAGAGGCACTTGCACCCCAATATTTATAGCAACAATTTATAGCCAAACTATGGAAATAATCAAGATGTTCGTATATATATGGATATATATACATACAATGTAATACTACTCAGTCATTCAAAAAAAAAAAAGAAATCTTGCTATTTGCAATGACATGGATGGATCTAGAGGATATTATGCCAGTGTAATAAGTCAATCGGAGAAAAACAATTATCATATGATCTCACTCGTATGTGGAATTTAAGAAGCAAATAGAGGATCATAGGGGAAGAGAGGAAAAAATTAAACAAAGCAAAATAGAGGATCATAGGGGAAGAAAGGAAAAAATAAAACAAGACAAAATCAGAGAGGGAGACAAGCCATAAGAGACTCTTACTCATAGGAAACAAACTGAGGTTCACTAGAAGAGAGGGGGCAGGCAGATGGAGAAACTAGGTGATGGACATTTAGGAAAGAAACTGCATGCACTTACACCAAGGGAAGAGGGCACTCTTGAACTAAGAATCTTGTAAACTACCCTAAAGTGCCAAGTCTAATAGCTGGTGGCTTACACCTGTATCAGAAGTTGACAAATGTTTCCCCTACCAGATTAGATGTATATTTTCAGGTGTGTGAGACATACAATTAATGTCACATCTACTCAATTCTACCATTGTAATATGTAATTTGCCATGGATAATACATAAATAATAAACATGATTTGTTAACCAAAACAAATTCCAGGCCTAATTTGGTCCATTGATTATAGTTTCTGACTTCTAATCTAATACTGTCTACTGTAAATGGAAAATAATAAAAATATTCCAGTCCATGAAAGTCTATGGACACTAATGAGAAAGAAATCAAACACAACACTCCAAAATGAAGTAAATATTCTTGGGGCACCTGGGTGACACAGTTGGTTAAGCGTGATAATTTTGGTTTCAGCTCAAGTCATGATCTCAAAGAAGTGAGACTGAGCCCCATGTTACACTCCACACTAAACAGGAAGTCTATTTGAAGATAGTCTCTCTCCCTCTGTCCCTCCCCTCCTTCTATCTCTCTAAAATAGTAAATAAATCTTTAAAGAAATGAAGTAAATATTCACGAACAAATATTTGAAAATCACCATGGATCCTAAATCCAAGAACAAAGAAATGGTCAAAAAAGTAGGAAAATGAAAGATTGAAATCAGGAAGGAAAGAGGAAAAATTCCAAATAGTAGCAGGAATGAAGACTAAATTACAAGGTGCTCAGTGAAGAATAAATTCCAATGAAATTTTAATAAAGCAATAGAACAAAGTTAGAAGAATAAGAAATCAAATGTAGAATAAGAAGAGGAATATAAAGTGTCAAATAGAAATTAATTGAAAAGGAAGAGAAGGGATCCCTGGGTGGTGCAGCGGTTTGGCACCTGCCTTTGGCCCAGGGCGTGATCTTGGAGACCCGGGATTGAATCCCACATCGGGCTCCCAGTGCATGGAGCCTGCTTCTCCCTTTGCCTGTGTCTCTGCCTCTCTCTCTCTCTCTCTCTCTCTGTGACTATCATAAATAAATAAAAAATTTAAAAAAAATAAATTGAAAAGGAAGAGAAGTAATGATAATCAAATAGTTATAATGGAATTCTTTTAGTGGAGAAATGAAACAACAAAAAGGAAATTATATTTATTTCTATAATCTAAGAAAATTTCTGGGAAACAAAGGAAGAATTGATAAGGACCATCAGGTATGTGACATAATTTACCTCTAACAGAAAACACTGAGACAATTGTTATTGAAACTATTTGGCTTTAATAATGAAGAAATAGGAGGCGCCTGGGTGGCTCAGTCAGTTGGTCATCCAAATCTTGATTTCTGCACAGACCATGATCGCAGGGTGGCGAGATTGAGTCTTGAGTGGGGCTCTGTGTTCAGTGGGAAGTCTGCTTAGAATTCTTACCCTCTCCTTCTGCCCCTCCCCCTACTCTCTCTCTCTGTAAAATATAAATGAATCTTTAAAAAAAAAAAAAGAAGAAATAAAGAATGTTGATCCCAGGTTTGGACAAGAAAGGTATGAGATGAACCTAGAAAAATCTTTTTGACCAGAAAGTAAGAATATGTTGAAAAAAAGATGGGGACCTGTCAAGCCATAAAGGAGACAGATTAAAGTGGCATTAAATTAAAAGAAATACAATCAAAGATTCATAATCTATATAATAAAATAATCCATAAGTTCACACTGACATACATATAAAAATAAATAGGGTAGAAGAAAAAATTCTTCAATGTAGTACATAGAGAAAATACATGTAGTTGAAATGTTAGGGTTGAAGTCATTATTTGAAAGCCATCCTGGTAATAGTTGTTTCATGAAATAATCTTTAATGGATGATGAAACCAATGGATGAAATTTTGTTGAGGTTTGGGATATTTTACATAGTCTCAAAATATCTACCTAGAAATTACTTATTAATAACCATTAGGGAAATCATATACTTTATAGAGTAAAACTTCGCAGAGACTACCTTCATCATGTGATCAAAATAAATACGACAGAAAAAGGAGAAATAGAAATCATGTGCCATCTTTTAGGGTTCAAAGAAAAGGATGCAGATTCACTTTGTCTTTTGTTTTGTTTCTCCAAAATAGTAGCCTGAAATTTATCACTAGGAAATATCAAACTTAATTGATGGATCTTCCATCAAATAAATCCATTCAAAAAATTCCATCAAATAAATTTGCTTTTTTTTCTATTATTTATAAAGTAGACCATAATTTTTTATGACTGGTTTATGTTTCTTCTCCAACGAAACACGTGTTATTCTATTATTTTTATTTGTTTTGAATTGCTTTTCAAGAGTTCTCGATATTTTAACATATTGTTTTTGGCTAAATGCACTGAACGTATTTATTTCAATTTTTCAAAGTATGTCACCAAATGCAATTTAATTTATCCAGATTTTTTATCAAGCATAAATTTAAAACTTGCTTTACATATTCATCCCTACTCCACAGTAATAAATATGCCATTCTTTTCTTAATGTTTTAAATTTTTACTTGTCATATCTTAAGCTTTTAATCATCTTCCTGAGCTTATTTTTCTGTATGACAGAAAAATGCAAAATGCAATCAAAAATTAATTGTCCCAGAACAAAATTATTTTGGGTATTCTAAGAAGATAATTGCATCATCAATGAAATATGACATTTTTAATTATTTCTTTCCAGATCTTAGGTTTTTACTACATTTTACTGTCTTACTGCACTGTCTAAAATCACCTTTCAATAAAGAATAAAATGGGAAAGAGTTGGTATATTCTAGTCCTCTTGATTTGAAAAAGAATACTTCTGACATTCCAACATTAAATATGATAATTATAGTAGATTTGAAGTAGGTATCCATTATTCAGTGTAGAGAAGTTTTCTGCTACTCTTGGTTTATTAAGAGCTTTTATGATTAATCAGCATGGCACTTTATTGAATGTACTTTCTGCTTCTAATGAAAAGATTAAATGGTATTTTGGTTTAATTTTTTAATACAGTGTAATTCCATAATAGATTTGCTATTAGTAAACCAAACTGTATGCACAGGATAAAATTAATTTATCATTATGTACCATATTCTTTTAATGGTTGTATTAGATTTGGCAATATTATCTTAAAGACTGTTTCACCCATTTTCATGTGTTTCCTTTTTGTGGATTCTTTGTCTAGTGTTCCATGATACAGACAGCAACCCTTAAGAACACAAAAGAAAGTTTAGAATAAGGCTCAAACACGGGAAAAGCCCTCTGGCAAACTCATGGAAACTATATGGCAGCATCAGATGAATTTGAAACATGCAGTGCATTGAATAACAGCAACTAAAATCCAAATGGCACTCGCTCCTGAGTGATTAACTCAGTCCCCTGCACTAATTCCCTAAAATGGCATGTGTCCACTTGTGAGTACAAATTAAAGGTATTAAAACCTCTTAGAGGGGAACAATCTCAACATCAGATCTTTGTGTCATCTTTTTTTCCCATTTCGATTTATTGAGAAATAACAAATCTATATCACTATATAAGTTTAAGGCATACAACATGGTGGCTTGATTTACATATATTGTGAAAAGATTACTACTATAGGTTCAGCCAACATATGTCTTCTCATATGAATACAATAAAAAGAAATGAAAGAAGAAAAGAAAAGGGGGAGGGATGATTTTCTTGTGAAGAGAACTCTCAGGATTTACTCTCTTTCCTATATATTATACAATAGTAGCTATAGTCTTCATATTGTATATTACATTCCTAGCACTTCTTGTTTATTAGATAACTGGAAGTTTGTACCTTTTGGCCACCTTCCTCCATCTCCCCCTCATTACCTCCTCCCTGCCCCCACCTTGCCACTATCCAACAAGTCTGATCTCTTTTTCTGTGAATTTGGGTTTCTCTATTTTTTTGTTACAGATTCCACAAATTGGTGAGATCATACAGTATTTGTCTTTCTCTCTCTGACTTATTTCACATAACATAATGCCTTCCAAGTTCATTCATGTTGTCACAAAGGTAGTGTGTCCTTGTTTTGGTTAAATTCTAAGATATTTTGTTCTTTCAGTTAGGGCATTGTCTCGAGGCAGTATGCTGGGACAATTGAAAGTTTATGTAATTTGTTTACCTTCTTTTAGGGATTATTGTCCTTCATTTCCTAATTTCCTCTGTTGAAAACCACTGCTGTATATATTTTGTTCAGTTGGGGAGTTTGGGGGTTGTTTCATATGGGAGTGTAATTCAGATTCCTCTTATCCTATCTTGAAAGATGTGAGGAAGTTAGTTAAATAGGTACTTTAAGGAAAAGCTTCCAGGAAGAACTAGCAGTTGGAGGAGTTACAAAGAGGCCAGTGAGGCAGGAGTAGAGTGAACTAAAATCTTATATTTTTTGAACAATTACTTCTGGAAAAGGAAATTGTTTATATTTAATTCAAGTTCTAAGTCAATCTCATTGAGGTAAACTTTTAAAATACAGATCTTCCTCAATTTACAATGGGATTACATCCTGATGAACCCATTATAAATTGAATATATCATAAATTGAAAATGCATTTAATATTCTTAACTTACCAAACATCACAGCCAGCTTAGCCTACCCTTAAGGTGAGCAGAACACTTACATTAGCCTACAGCTGAGCAAGAATCTCTAACACAACACTTATTTTATAAACAAGTATTGAATATCTCATATAATTTATGGAATGCTGTATTGAAATCAGTGCACAGATTGCTGACCCTCGTGATTGTGTGGCTGACTGGGAACTGTGGCTTGCTGTCACTGCCCAGCATCACAATAGAGTATTGTCCCACATATCACTAACCCAGGAAAAAACTCATGTTCAAAATTTGAAATAGGATTTCTACTATATGCACATCACTTTCTACCATTGTAGAGTAGAAAATCATCATTCAAACCATCATAAATTGGGGACAGCCTGTAATTACTTTCAATAGTGATGTATAATACATATGCATTACTGCATGAAGAAACAGAAACAGGACTCTGTATCTTGTGTTATATCTTGGGAAAAAGAAAGTTTGAGTGTTAGATGAGAAGAAGCCATGAAAATTATCATTTCTTTGAGGATGAACAATGAGATATTCTTCTAGCAAATATTTCATTCTCATTTTTATAAAACCATTGTAACTGGGAATCCTTATTAATATATTGAAAGTTCAACACATCTCAGTTCTTTTAAATTAAGGTGTTAAAAGCCTGTGTATTTCCATAAGCAGCTATTAAAATGGACGTGACATTTTGCAGATAGCATATTCAGGAGCTTAACTATAAACAGTATATACCCAAAGTTCTGGTTTATAAATATATATATCATTGTTTGTAAATTTCATTGAGTGTGTGCTAAAGAGATTGTCTTTTTTTTTTTTTCATTGGATACTCTTTCCTGCTTTATCATGGATTAGTTGACCATAGAGTTGTGGGTCCATTTCTGGGTTTTCTATTCTGTTTCATTGGTCTATGTAATTAAGTGTGTGCTAAAAGAGAAGGGCATGTCTGGGCTTTGACCTAGATTCCTATCTTTATCTATAAAAATTAAATTCTTACTCTAACCTTCCAAAGGGCATTTCACAATTAAAAGAATCATTGTAACTAATTCTAAGCTGAGGAAAATTTAAATATTATTATTATTCCTTTGGCTAATAACTTATTCTGAGAAATGTTTTTGTTTTATTTTTCTGAAAAATGTTTTATTTTTTAAAAGATTTTATTTATTCATGAGAGACACAGAGAGAAGCAGAGACACAGGTAGACAGAGAAGCAGTCTTCCTGTAAGGAGCCCAATATGGGACTCGATCCCTGGACCCCGGGATCATGCCCTGAGCCAAAGACAGATGCTCAACTGCTGAGCCACCTAGGCATCCCATCTGAGAAATGTTTAATAGCATAGTTAATCTTAATGAGATATATATCAACTGTAATGGAACCCAAGGTGAAGAAGCTCAGTACAAAAGCAAGAGAATATCCTTTGCCCCAATGCCTCCACTCATGCTCAACTCTTAGAAATAGTAATTTGTTTCTGAAAAATTATGAAATTATTTTTCATACTTCTACTTTTGGAAACTACTTATTGTTAAACATATTATAATGCAGTAAAAATATCTATTGTTTTAGTTCTCGGAAACGGGCTATTCTTGTAAGTAAAAAGTTCAATTTACATAATAAAATGTATTCAAATATATGTTGAAATGTAAAACCACATACATATTAACAAATTGTGCAATTAAAGGTAAATATATCGGGATAACTTGCTGTAATGTTGCATAATATAGACATTCTAGAATTATTCAAAGTAAATATGTTTAAAAAATAAACACAAACTACACTTTATTTAATTTACCTCAGAGATGTAGATGCCAGATAGAAGATTATTTTAAGAAATCCAATATAAATGCAGGTAGAGAAAATTGTAGATGTAGAGAATACTTCAAAAATAGTTCCTTAATATGTAATACATGCCACTTTGTGACGACAAAAATGAAAAAGACAGTTTTTGAAGGACTCATAGTTTAATAGATACTAAAGGAAGTGATTACTGACTGATTATAGAAATAAGAGGAAAAAAATGAAGCTATTCATGAATTTGCTAGAACAGGCAAGAAGGGCATTAATTCTTTGACAGGTTTGCTATATAACTAGCATTCAGTTGTGTGTCTTGCAAATACTTTTCGTTTTAATCTTTGGGTTATCTCTAACTGTTGGACCTTGTACATTCTTCTTCTTTTTCTTCTTCTTCTTTTTTTTTTTTGGAAGAGATCTGTGCTTCAGAGTAAATAGCTTAGTTTGTCCAAGTTCCAAAAGCTGATATTTTTTAATGGCATTAGAACTTACACATGTTTATCTTAAAACTTCCTGTTCTGGGGAGATTGTGAATGATGCTATTCACAAGGATGCTAATGAACTGAAGTAAGCATGTCAAGTGAAAGTGATAATTTGATGGAGAAGAAAATGAGTTAGGAATTTGAGATCTTAAAGCCAATGTGTCATTTCTGCTTCAGCTTTGATTTTACTTATTGTATCAGGAAATATATTTAATAAAAGGAAGACATATTGATGTTAAAACTGTAACTTTCGGTGGATGTCAAGAAATCACATTTTGCTTATTTTCATATAGAGCATATTTATTTTATATGGACTTCTAATGTAGGTAAGTTCTTTAATCACTCTTCAATATATGCTAAAACTATTACTCTAACTCTTAGTACATGGTGTTAATTTTAAAAACCAGAGCCTGTGGAAGCCTGGGGACGCCTGGAAATGCCTGGGTGGCTCAGCGGTTAAGCGACCGCCTTTGGCTCGGGGCGTGATCCTGGGGTCCGAGGATGGAGTCCCACATCGGGCTTCCCTGCATGGAGCTTGCTTCTCCTTCTGCCTATGTGTCTCTGCCTCTCTCTGTGTCTCTCATGAATAAATAAATAAAATATTTTTTAAAAATTTAAAAAATAAAAACCAGAGCCTGTAAGACTGTGTATATTTCTTTATAGTACTCAATATGAGGCCCAATTAAAAAACATTCATTTGGAAACATACATTTCCATATTACTGGAAGTCATTTTATAATACTTTAGAATAATTCACTGTGGCACAAAGTAAGAATTCATATTTCATTTCAGGGTCCAAGGCCACAGCATGTGGCCAAGCTGACAGTGCAATGCATTATTTTAGGGTCTGCTAGTCATATGGACTGTGCTATGCAAGGCTCAGCTTGAAGTTGTGCAATGCACCAGCCCTGTTTTTACCCCAGATCCAAGTGGGAAATCAGGCATGTTTATTAAATGCTTCAGAGACCTTATGTTTATGTAATTAAATGGTAGAAAACAACAATGTCTATGAAATACAAATTTCCCAGAAAACTTATCCTATGTTTTTATACTTATCCTTGTATTTATTGTTTCACACATTTTGACATAAAGCTTCAGAAATAGAAGCTCATTCTTCAAAATTAATGTGTGCTGTAGTTATAGTCTCCTAAGTGATAAAAATGCGACCCTAAGGATGGCATTTCTAATATAACAAATTGCTTTCTAGTATACTCTGCCCTATGAAACTACATCTATTTGGCAGTTTTAAGTTTGGTAGGTTGCCATTTAAGGCCCCAAAAACCTAATAGTCAACTCCTGTGAATTTAATAGAAATTTTGATTTTCTTGATTAATATTACCTTAGAAACCGAGCAGTGAAAATACTATCTTGTCTTGGATTAAAATTTCATTTGATTTTCAATGCGATTAGAATATGCTAATATATCAACAAATAAGAAATTACCTTTTTGCCACAATGTTTGAGAATTTGAAATTAAGTGGTTCATATGTAGTAAATCTATGGTGTAGTTCATATACCACACAGTTTGTTTGAATGAAGATCATTCTTTTGGCTCATTGTTTTCACTTATTAGTTTGAATAAGTTTGCAATGTCCCTATTGTGGACCTAGCATTATCTCTATAGAATTCTGTTCTCATTTTTCAGCAAATGAATAAATGCATGGCTAATTTCATGTGTAAATTTCAGTACTGCTAATGGGAGTTAGTAAAAGAGGTTTAGTTGGCTGTATTTCCCAGCAATGATTAGTGAAACGTTTCATTTGTTCTTCAGATTGCAATCCACAAAGCTCACATGCACTGCTATTCTATTTCAAATGCACAGTTAAATAAATCAATGTAGCTTGTAGCAGTATCTTTTCTCTGCACTACTGTTGATGCAGAGTTTTAAAAACTGAATAATTTAAAAAACTGGTGAATTCATGATGTAGTTGAAGATTTTTATACGCAAATCAGGAGAAATGAAATCTACAGAATAATGTTTAAACATTATTCTTGCATATCAATCTAGACTTTTTCCTCTAACATTAATTTGATTAATTCTAAGATATGAATACCCGTACTTTCACTTATTTAACTTGTGGTCAGTGGAGATCTGTGCCTGGAAGCATGATTATTTAAGATAGGTTGCACTAGCCTTTTGTAACAAAGAAATGTTGATGAATGTGTGTATCCCATCAGTAATAGCACTGCACAAGTTTTGAAAACTCACAGTCTCACTGTTGTATTTCAAAGCTTCATTAGTCATTGCAAGGCACAACTGCCCCCATTTGGCTCATACTAAAATGAAAGCCTGAAGGAAATAGGAGCATTATGCCACAGAGCCTGCAGGAGATAATAAGTGCAATGCTAACAGAAGCAACTGAAAAGAGAATCCCCATTCAGCCTGGAATCCTACCATCATTATGGGATTACTTCACATGCACCAAGACTGCAGTAGTACTTTGGCTCTTAAATTTACAAGACGTCATGTCTATGTCAGAGTTTGGCCTGACAAAATGAAAGAAAAGGTTGTTTATGAATATCACAAAGATATGTGTTTATACACAGCAGGTCTTCATAGCACTACATGTATTTTTAAAAATTTATAGAAAACACTTGGAAAAATAATCTGAAATTATTTTGGAAGATGTAAACAAAAACCTCACTATCCAAAAGGAAGCAATGGTAATATTCTTGGTTCACTTCTTACTTTTTTTTATAATTTTGTTAATAGTGGGATAGATATGGTGTTTTTCATTTATGTAGAATTATGGTCATTACCCAAAGTCATTATTCTTTTAAGCCATAAGTAAAATTGGTTCATTATAGTTAAAGATGCAGATGCCATTTCTTTAATGTATATATAAAATTAGGATAATTTCAGTTTCCAGTTAACATGATGTTACAATGTCACAATTCTTAATTATTCTGAAATTATTTCTTAGATATCTCTGACAATTTACGTAAGTTAAACATCTACAAGTGGAATTTGGATGAAATGGCATTTGTACTTCTTTTTTATTGCAAGACATTATTTTTTAGAGCAGTTTTAGGTTCAGAACAAAGTTAGGCAGATAGGGGATCCCTGGGTGGCGCAACGGTTGGGCGCCTGCCTTTGGCCCGGGGCGCGATCCTGGAGACCCGGGATCGAATCCCACGTCGGGCTCCCGGTGCATGGAGCCTGCTTCTCCCTCTGCCTGTGTCTCTGCCTCTCTCTCTCTCTCTCTCTCTCTCTCTCTCTGTGACTATCATAAATAAATAAAAAAAAAATTAAAAAAAAAAAAGTTAGGCAGATAGTGCAGAGGTCTCACGTGCTCTTTATTACAGTTTCCAATATTTTTTTTAAATTTTTATTTATTTATGATAGTCACACACAGAGAGAGAGAGGGGCAGAGACACAGGCAGAGGGAGAAGCAGGCCCCATGCACCGGAGCCCGACATGGGATTCGATCCCGGGTCTCCAGGATCGCGCCCTGGGCCAAAGGCAGGCGCCAAAGCGCTGTGCCACCCAGAGATCCCGAGTTTCCAATATTGATTAATTATTGTTAACTAAGTATATAGTTTATATTATGGTTCACTCTGTACGTTTTTAAAAATAATAATATACTATCATAAAAGGAAAAAGCTTAAAAGGTAATTTAAGAGAAGTTTATAGCAAATTTTAAATAGAACAAATAATGTTTTAAAAGCATATATGACAAGTCTATGAGAAGTATCTTTAATTAGTAATCCAATGCCATTTAAAAATTCTCCAGTTTTTGTGAATTTTCAACAATGGAACCTCAGATCTTCTTATGCTCTTTGCACTATATTACACAATTTTCCTAGTAAAACTGGAGCAAGACTACCAATAATAAAAAAGTTCATTTAAATCTGCCTATTATGTAATGAAGAGCTAGAATATATTTAGATTTGTATAAATTATATGAGCTTCTAGAAAAGGCATGTATATGCATGTATACATATGCCTATACTAGCTAATGTACACAGATCTAGATAAATTGCAGTCACTTCTGAAAGAGTGTGTATATGCAAATGTATGTTCCAGAATATGGTTATATGTATATATCTGTGAGTATATATGAAAGTGTAGGTATGCATGTATGCATATCTGTATATATAACCAATGCAACAGATTTTAGTTTTTCAGAAAGGTGAGGCAAAGAATAACTTCTAGTAGGTTGAGGGAAGTAGGGCTGAAATTCAAGAAATAGAAATCCACAGCAAGTATAATTTCTTATTTATCCTTCCTTTTCCATGATCTTTTTGTGGTCACTTGTGTTGGAGGGTAAAGAAGTGCAAATGGAAGATAAATAACTAAGAAGTAAAGCTAAATTAAAAAAAGGAAGAAGATGTAAAGCTAAATTGAATTTTAAGGTAAGTTTTCCCCCACGTATTTTTTTTGTCTTCATATTATTATTACTACAGAAAGCTAGATGTACCAGCTATCTAAGTGACAGACCATACCTCTCTCTTTTTTTAATTCACAGCAAAGGAAAAAAAATACAAACACTATTTTATATATCTTATTCAATTTTATTTAATTACATAGGAGACAAGTTACATGCCTAGAACCAGTAATGTTGTCCTTAATATTTTTATCTAAATTACTTGACAATCTATACTGTTTATTCAGTCATCTATTATTAATAAAAACTTAGTAAACTAAAACGTAACAGGTAAATTAATTTTCTTTTATGTTGATAACACTTTCCTTAGCTAATGTTTCCCAGTGTAAAATTTATAAAAATACATTTAACTGTATTTTAGTCCTCATATGCTTTATGAGATGTAGTCGTATAGCTAAGCTATTTTTGAAACTCTCTTATCAAAATGTTTTGCACAAGTACAAACCCATAAAAAGTGTTGATCATATTTTTCAATACATGAAACAGTATTATTCTCTTTTACTCTCAAAATTATATGTAAAATGATTTTTAACTTAGGATCACTTGGCTTTCACAGATTTCACATTTCTTTCAATTCAATGCATATACTTGTGAAAGCTTTACATTTGCTTTCCCCCATTCCTGTTTTTCCTCTTGCAAAATCATAAGGACCACTAATTTGAAAATTTTAACTTCTAAATTCCTCAGAATAGACTCTATTCCAATTGCCACATTTTTAAGAAACCTACAAATGAACTTCTCAGAGTTTTCTTTTTTCTTCTTGCTTAATTGAAATTCCTTGGCAAAGCTAATATTATTTATAAGTAGATTGCACCTTGTTTTGTGTCATTGTTAGTGAGTTAGCCACACTTCTTTATCATGGCTTGAAATTAACATAGTATGTTTAATGACATGTATACATAGATATTTTTACATGGAAAAAATTGAAATCCTTCCCCTGGATATATTTACCACTCCAAACTTCAGTGGCCATATCTTTTATGATCATTTCCAAATTTGTTTAGGCCAGATGGAGAACTCCAGAACTACTGAGCCACCTCCATTTAGATGATCCCTACCAGGCTATGTAACAGGCACATCATAGTCAGATTACTCCAAATTGATCTCATCATCTTTGCACAGAAGTCTTCTTCTCTTACTGAGTTTTTAATTTATGAAAGAGAGTAGTACTACTCACCATGTTGTCCAAGCCAGATGTCTAAGCAATCATAGTCTTAACTAGATTACTAAAATAATCCTCTAACTGAATTTTCTTCCTTTAGTCATATCACCCTAAAACTCATCATTTACATTGGAATTAAATTGACTTTTGAATTCTGCAAATCTGATACTATAATTTCCTTGCCTACAGTGAAATAGTCGTTGATCATCGGATACATACATAATTGTCTAGTTGCTGGATGGTATATTGTTTTATGGAATCAGACTACTTAAACTCACATCCTAGGTTCTGAACTTGTGTGATCTTGTAAAAACAAATTTCATACTATCCATTGTATGAATAGTGAAATAGTGAAATAGTCGTTGATGATCGGATACATACATAATTGTCTAGTTGCTGGATGGTATATTGTTTTATGGAATCAGACTACTTAAACTCACATCCTAGGTCCTGAACTTGTGTGATCTTGTAAAAACAAATTTCATACTATCCATTGTCGCAGTTTGGCCATCTCCAAAATAGGATAATAATACAACATAATTAAAATGTAAAATACTTAGCATGGTGGATCATACAAAAAAATGTTAGGGAAAAGTTAGTGTTGCCTATATTGTGACATGTGTTATAGTGGTATTTTAAAATGGATCAGCTTGGTATCTTTCCTCTTGTCTCACCATCATTCCCATCTCTCAACTATCAGCCTTTAAGGAACTGTGAAAAAAAACCAACTCTTTTTATATACATTGCATACAGGTATATGGAAAGATATTGCTCCAAAAGCTCATTGAGATGATGAAGTGAGATAATATATGTGAAATTCCTATGTAGACAGTAAGGTGCCCTTATACTGGTTCATGAACATGAACTTTGAAGCCAGATCTTGATTATAATTGTTGCTAGTTCTGTGAGCCTGGGCAATTATCTTTTTTTTAAAAAAAAAATTCCAATCTATTTATCAGTAAAATGGGAAAGTAATATTTTCTATTTAAGGAGACAACACCTATGATATGTCAATTATTAGGGTAAATGCTATTGTAAAATCTACAACTTCATGTTCATAAAAAAGGACAACAAGACGTAAGTTAGAAAAATATAGCATTAGTATTCATACTGGAATGTGTCTCATTTAACCAATAAAGTAAATAAAAACTATTTTCTTAGGCAATAATATTTGTTGTAAGATGATATTTACATACTTTAAATATGAAGGAACATAACAATCTTAAAATTTTTGAATAATAAAGTCATGCTTAGAAAAATTAAGGCTTATTTAAAAAACTATTTGTTTAAGGGACAAGTGCATGAAAATATTCTCTTAACCAGTATATTCTGCTTTTATGAACTCTAGTTTACATGGATAAAAGACTTCATATCTATAACAAGTAATTGAGCATGATGTTTTTTCCTTGGTTCTATATATTAAGAGTATAATAATCAGAGCATTTTCCCTCATGATAAAAGATCACTGTAAATTGCTATTTCAAAGTTCAATGTCTTAGAAAGTACTTTTCACCAAAATAAAATAATATAAAATAAATTTGGCATTAATCTATTAATCTATTTCTTTCTCAAGAAAAAAAGCTATGGGAGAGCTTTAGTACTTTCTTCAAAAATGAAATTGCTTGCTAAATTGCTTTCTAGGCACTAAGTCAAAATTCTTTTAGATATGAATTATGTGAAAAACATAAGAGTTTTCTTGAAAATCATGTGAATATTATAAGCATTTTTGTAAAAGAAAGCTTATGATTAATACAGGGAAGTTAATTCCCCATGAGAATTTAATTGTTTTTATTGTCCATTGAGTCTAATATTCTTCAAACACATTGGAATTATAAATAATTCAGAGACTTCAACAAATCAAGATTCAGAGATAATCTTTAGTAGCATTATATTCACAAGTAATTAATTTTTAAAATTATGTCGGAATCATAAGTCAGCAAGCTGTTTTGAATCTTTACTGTGCACACCTGCATGCACAAATCTGCATCATGTTTCGCATTGGTCAGCCTAAGTTAATTTAATATATGAATACGAGGTATTTTTTCAGTTTGCAAAATCTTAAATCATTGAGTGACAATGTGTTTTTAGATTTAAAAAGCTCCTGAAACAGAATGCTTCAAAAAATTGAATTTTGAACTATACTGCACAGAAATACATTTTTGCAATTAAGCTATTTGGAGCTATAGCACTGTGGAATTTAGGATCATCAGGTGGCAAGATCCAGCAATTCCCAGCACCCCACACATTCCCCTAGCTATTCAGCATGAACAGACAGAAGCTGTGAATAGAGATGAGATTAAAAATCGAAGCTGGGAGAGAAAGATAAGAATAAAAATTAAATGGATTGGAATATGCTGTCCAAATATGCTGCTAAATTTGTTTAGGAAGCACTTTTCAAATTTTATATGTGCTTGCAAATAATCTGGACGTCTCTATAAAATGCAGATTCTGAATCAGTAGGTTCAGACGTAGCTTGAGCTTCTGTATTTCTAACAAGCTTTGAAATATATCAGTATAACTGGTCCCTGGACCACACCTAGTGAGAGTAACTGTGATCACGATAATATACCGTCCCTATGGCAACAATGGTGCAAGAATAGAACATGACCAAAATCAGACCAGAGACTTTTTCTGTGTTTTACTTATTGACAGTGGAAGACCGGTTCTTTCTATGCTTTTGTGTTGGTAAGCAGGGATGGGGTAAAGCACACTCATTTATAAGAACATCCCAAACTATGTAAACGGAGCCAATAGAGAAGCATTAAGAGGGATCTCTGGGTGGCTCAGCGATTTAGCACCTGCCTTTGGCCCAGGGCATGATCCTGGAGACCCGCGATCAGTCCCACGTCAGGCTCCCTGCGTGGAGCCTGCTTCTCCCTCTCTCTGACCGTGTCTTTGCTTTTCTCCCAATCTCTCTCTCTCTCTCTCTGTCTCTCATGAATAAATATATAAAATCTTAAGGAAAAGAGAGAAAAGCATTAATAAATACCAACCTTACCAACACACAATCAAATCAAAAGAGATGAGTGTTGCAGAAGATTTGTTACAGTCTTCTAACACCTGGATCTAGTTGTCCTTCAGGCCAGTTTTATTCATTCCTTGCTTTATTTATTTTTTTTTTTAACTGAACCAATATATAACTCTTTACTCCTTCTTTTGTTAAGAATTAATTTGGAATTGGTGAGGAATTTCACCCCCTTTGAATCAATTGGTTACTGATGAATACTCTAAGAACTTTTAGATTCATTTTTCTTTAAATTTTTAAATTGTAAAGGCCTTTACATAAGTATACTGGCACATACATGTAAAACATTCATAATGTAAATACACCATACATATGACTTTGTCTTACTTTTTTGTCTACTTCATTTCCCTCTCTTCATCTATTCCTTCCTGTTGTTTCCCACACTTTCTATACACAGTTGCTTTTTCTGCCTCCTCAGTACATTTTTAACCATGCTCCTATAATCAAATAAAACACACATAGATGCATATTCATAAATTTTTTATGAATTTTATACATATTTATACATATTTTATCTGTGATTATATTTATAAAACTGAACATTTACTTTGTATATATTACTGAAAAACACCTCTTGAATTTTCTTTCTATTCACCAGAATTCCATTCATTTGCTTTAAAATCTCCCATGATGTTGATTACTTATGAATATTTTCCACTGTTGATGAATTTTTCCCTTTTTTACCAGTTTTAAATTTTAGCTAGTAGGCACCATATTGTAGCAAAATCATGTGTACTTTTCTCAATGATATAAATTCACAGGAGTTGCAGTAAATAACAAATCAACTTGGAAGAATTATACTTATTTTTTATTATTCAAGAAAATAAGATAGTAGAAACTATTTTCTTTGTGGATAAGCATGGCATTTATTTAAATGTTTAGTTGACATGAATAAAAACAGATATTTTCAAATTACAAGGTTCTAAGCAACTATATATGATACTATATGTTGGTAGATATCATAAACTGATCTTTACCCTGCAAAAATCTACCTCTAATATAAATTTTCTCTTTCTAGTTAATAACACCTCAGTCTTGTTAGTTAGAAGACTAGGAGTTTTCTTGCTCTTCTTTTCCTTGTATATATTATATTCAGTCTGTTAGCAGATCTCATTGGCTATTTTTCTAAGATGTATTCTAAATCAAGAAACTTGTACCACTCCTCTCAACCTCTTTCAGATCACATCATCCGTGACCATCATATCTCAATAATCTGTGTTTTTCCACTTTCTCACCTATATTCCATCTTTAGTCAACCAGTGGTAGCTAGAACGATTCTTTTAAATTATCTGTTTGACCATTTGTGACAACTGCTCAAAATCTGGCACCGGGCCCCGAAACTCCTCATAGTAAAGAGTCAAAGTCCTTACAGTAGCTTAATGACTTAGAACTTATGGCCTCCAATGACATTTACTACCTCATCTTAATCACTTCCCCTCCTACTTTCACAACTTGTGATGTGCCTTGAATAAGCAAGCACATGTCCACCAGAGGGCCTTGGCACTGCTCTTCCTAGGGAAGGGACATTAAGTATTTGTCTATTTGCTAGAAACGTGGCACAGGAATACGAGGCTGATTTGAATAGTTCCTGCAACTATTTCACACATCACTTCTGGGCAAGCTGAATTCAGTACCCACCATTTTCAAGTGGTCTTTTTTTTGGAAATCTTACAGCAGATGAAGCTCCATGGTGACTATGGGTTTCTACTAAATTTTTCAATAGCCTATTCAAAAGTGTATCAACCATGTGGAGTGATTTCCACTATATTATTAATATTAAGGAATTGTCAGATAAAATGCTTCACAACACTAAGAAACACAGAATTTGCCTTTAGAAGTAACAATAAAATAATAAAGTTAAAATGAAAATATCACATATATTCAGCAAAATTTAACTCATGCTGATATTCCCAATAATTATACCTGGAATTTTTTTTCTTCTTCTTTCTTTGTACATTTTGAAAAGAATATACACAAAGCTTCTGCTGTATAACATCTCTTTGATATTTGTAAGCATCAAGAAGATTGTCTTGGAGAGCCTGGCTATATTGGTGAAGAATCTTGTTTTCTAAAAGTAAAATGGATTATTTCTGGTGGTTTGTATAATCTTAAATGTGTAATGATATCTTCCACATTTGGTGATGCTTGAAAATGTAGCAAGAAACAAATACTCATGTTAGGCAGGCATACTCTTGTGTGCATACACACACAAACACACACATACCTTTTTTTTTTTTTTTTTTGGCAGTAAGATCATTGTTTAAATTCCAAGTTCTCTGTAGATTTTGGCTAAAGAAGCATGTCTGCTTCTTCTCTGGGAAATATAAAAGTAGGAAATGAGATTGAGCTCCCTCTGGTTACTGGTAAAGAGACCATTTCAATGGGATAAAACTGTAAATCTTTCTTAATGGAGTTAGAATGTATGAACTTTCTCATTAACAAATTAGATGACTTGAAAGAAATTTATACAAAAAAATATGGTGTTGAATAGACTCCACTTTGTAAGGCTGAGTACAGTAGTTCTTTGCTGGTGCTGGGAAGAAATTCTCTGTAGAAACTTCCATGAATCAGGAAATATCATAGCGTGGTATCACTCCAGAGTAGATGTGGAGAGTATGGAGTCTTGAGGAATTTGAAAATGCATCTCAATGAAAAATATGAAATTTTAAATCAATCATTACAGAGGTTCTTTTAAAGCTAAAGAAGAATTAAATATAGTTAAAATATTTTGTTTCTATTTTCCTTAATTATTCCATTACTATGGTTCTGGAAAATTTTGTAGAAACAGCAGAACAATCATGAAGGAAGATTTGTCAGATGGAGCTCCAGTGTCACAAAGAAGGATACATAAGGGTGAATTACATATCTACCATTTTCACTATGCAGTATATATATATATATATATATATATATATATATATATATATATGAAACATAAAAACTCCTGCCCTAAATATCTATATAAGATATAAGGGTATTAAAGTGTGAATGTAATGTAATTTAAAATGTTATTTTGCTGAGAAGGTAAGGAGGAAATACTTTTTCTTAACTTCCAAAAGTCTTTTTATTCCAAACACAGTTTTAAAATGACCAGCGGTCCATAGGAAAAAAAATATGCAGAAAACCAGGAAAGAATCAGAGCAGATTGGAATACAGGTGGAACCTCCATCTGGAGCTAAGAGATGACAAAAATAAGTTTCCTAACATAACAGAAGCTTCATATTGAAATGGTAAAAGATGGACACTAGAAGGACGTTAGTGAACACTCATAAACAGTGACACTGTCAGTTTGATTTAGAGTTTTCTTTAAACTTAATGCTTTTTAAGTACAAACCCTATAGATTGGTTTGTTGTTAGGAACAACATAAGCATAATATATTACTCTGTCTCCTTTCTGAATTATATGTATCATATTTTATGAAATTGAAAGGTGCATAATCAGAAAAATAATATTAAATACTAACTATGTAAAGATGATAAAATAATTATACAGTCACAATAGAAGAAAATTACTTAAATTAAAACCAATTCAGTACTTATATCACTGGCAAAATATTTTCTTTGGACTAAGGCATTTTGTGCATAAAAGAATTCTCAGTTATCACCTTCACTGTAATTACAATGACTCTAAATGACCCTATTTATAAGAATTCCTCAGTGAAACATAACAAATATAATTTCTTATTTTTTTTTTCCTGGAAGGGTTCACGGTACTGTCTGGATTAAATGCCTACTCTTGCCTAGAGGTGTTATTATGTGGATGAGAAGTTGGAGATGTCATTATGACACGTAATTTTGCGGCTGAAATATATAATACTGTGAATTAATGTGAGACTAAAATTTGGTTTGACTAAGATTAATATTTAGTTTGATATTACAAATCATGGTAATTATTTTATAGAGATAGTTCTTGTTTTATAATTTTCTTCGAAACTGCTGAATCTGAAGTCAATTTCAAGGCTGCTGGAAAATGTGCAAATAAAATTTTACTATAATTATGACCTCAAATAACAGATGAATATGTATACAGATACTATACATGTCAGAGTTATCAGGAGTATTTAGTAATTATATACATATAAATATATATTGCATTATATATAAATATATATATTACATGTTTATACATATATAAACTACCTCACTTTGGAAATAAGTCATACTACTGCTACACAAGTATATTATTGATCATATCACTCTTTCCTTTTTTTTAATGATTTTATTTATATATTCATGAGAGACTCACAGAGAGAGGCAAAGACATAGACAGTGGGAGAAGCAGGCTCACCACAGGGAGCCTGATGTGGGACTCAATCCCAGGACCCCAGGATCACGACCTGAACCAAAGGCAGATGCTCAACCACTAAGGTGCCCCACATCACTCTTTTCATCAATTCCTAACAGATTTTCCTTATTTTTCAATATTTTGACATGTTGTCAAATTCTTAGCATTATTTTTTGGCACCATTCATCTAATAAGGAAAAAAAGAAATGAAAGCAAGGCAAGAAAAACTTCTCAAGAAATACTTAAGACATATTTAGTATTGATTACTTAATAGAATTTATTTAAAATAAGTATATGTTATTGTTTAGAGAATGTTGACTGAGAATGCACATTTGGTTTCCCCAGATCTCTATGCATAAACAGTAAATATATACTAAATCTATAACAGGAGAGGGAATGAGTGTATGTTTGTGTGTTGTGGGGATGATGGCAGGGGAGATATTAACATTCATCTATTTTGATGAATTTCTGAATGAATAAACATATTGTTTCACACAGAGCAAAGGTTAGGAAACCATAGCCTGGAATATACTCTGGAGGAGGCTCCAGCCAAGATGAATATCTGTCTCTGTGCTCAAAAGAGATAGATGGAAAGTTGCTTCTACATGGAAGAATCAAAGTAGCTAATCCACAGGCTGTCAGTAAAGAAAAAGAGTTTTGCCCCGTATTTGTATCTCAATCTTGTATTATCAGCACAAATGATTTTTATACTCAGATCCTAAAACAAAGCAAATATCTGAGAAATTGAAAGAGCTGCATGGGGAGACACACAATTCTTTATAGATAGGTGATCGTGTATTATTTAAAAGCTCTCTTCACAAAAAAAAAAAAAAAAAAAAAAAAAGCTCTCTTTACTTTGCCTCAGAACCCAGAGAAAGAATGTCAAATGTGGGCTATTCCACCATCCTTGTGAAAGCAAATCCAAAAACTTAGCTTCATGTACATCACAGAACACTGCTCAGATATGCCATCGGGAGACAGATTGTTTAGAGACATGTGCTCACAGATGAACAATGAAAGAAAACCCAGACTTGCAATTGACATTAATAAGCCTTTTCTTTCATTCATATGTATCAAGTTGGCAAACTGTGGCCCACAGGCCAAATCCAGCCCACTACTACTCCTATGTAGCTGGTAAGCTAAGAATGGTATTCACATTTTGAAATGGTTGAAAAAAATCAAAAGACAAATACTATTTCATAACATGAAAAAAATAACATGAAATTGAGATTTCAATGTTCACAAATAAAAGTTATTTTGGAACATAGACATACTCATTCACATGTACAGATGCTTTCATGCTATGATGGCAGAAGTGAGAAGTGCAGACAGAGATAGTATAATCCACAAACAGAAATAGTTTGTCAATCCCTGATTATATATAGATCGATATCTAGAGAGAGATCTGTCTATACCTATATTTAAAAAATCTTTATCTACATAAATCTGTGCATCTATAGGAAATCAGACAGTTGCTGGAAACAACACAAAACAGAATGACCAAAAATTAAAAATATAGAGGAAAAATATAATAAATTTAAAATGTATATATAAAGAGGTCAATCCAGTGGCTTATCACTTATGTAATGAAAAATTTCTAATGAGTAGACAGCTAAAGGAGAAAAACATTAAGTAAATACAGGAGAAAATATCCCATTTGAATATATTTCTATCATCACACTAAAAGTATCCATTTGGTTTGTATAGAGTGAATGTAAAATGGAAAGTGCACAGGAAGACATATCCAAAATAAACTGAATATATCCACTAACAAAGAAACAATCCCGAAGGTTTCTATGATGCATAATATATCATAGCTTTAACAATGCTCCCAGTTGACATTAGGCTTATGAGCAACAGTGTACTTTAGTTAAAATAAAAGGTAGCAAAGCCTTTAAAGATTTGAATTTAAGTAATTTGTGCTTAGATTTCTAAATACCACATGAAATTTTTTAATTAACAGACAACATAAAAATATATTTTTTAATAATCAAGGACTCAGAAAGTTTGAATATCATTCATCTGTGTAAAAGGGAGAACTTTCAAAGGATTTTTAAAAAGAAAAAAGAGAGCATATTGAGGTACTAGCTAAAACTCAGTAAAAAGAACTTAAGGTTGGTATCTGCAACAATTGGTCTGTATCATAAAAGATATCCACAGTGCTTTGAAAATGTTTTCACAAAGAGAGTAGGTTCATTTTTTTTAATAGCATGATCAGGAGAGCAAAAACTATATTGTCTTGGGAAAGTAAGCATATATTTTCTCTATTAGGGAAAAGCACAGGTGTTAAAAATTTTAAAACACACACAGCACACAGAATTTGTTCTGTAAGAATACATTTCAAATACAAAAGCAAACAAAATATTAAAGGAACTCATATGATTTCTGAAAAGAAAACTCATTTGAAATTGTTTTCTAAAACAATTTCCTTAGAGGAACCAAGGTCTAAAGTGATACATGATTGCTTTTCCTTCTCTATGTGTCCAACATGCAGGTTGATAAACATACATCATTTAATGAGTTTCTTGAAAATACCAGGAAAGAAAAACACATGCTGTGTGATTGATTAATCAGTTTATAAGACAAAAACATGTGCCCTGCATTCAGGGGCCTAGAAGCCTTAAAATGTAAACTTTTACTTTATAAGCTAAACAATCTAAATCTGTAAGCCTCTAAACTAATACTGCCATTTTGTACTGTGGGTAAAAATAGTGACATGAAGATGGTAGTAGAAGTATTATTAAGAGCATTCAATTTTTCAGGGCACCTGGGTGGCTCAATCAGTTAAGTGTGTTTGACTTTTGATTTTGGCTCAGGTCATGATCTCAGGGTCATGGGATCAAGCCCTGTGTCAGGCACTGTACTCAGTGTAGCATCTGCCTGGGGTTCTGTCTCTCTCCCTCTGCCTCTGCACTCTCTCTTTCTCTCTCTTTCTCTCAATAGATAAAAAAAATATATTTTTTTTAAAAAATAAAAATATTCAATTTTTCAATCAGCCTATATAGAAATACACAGAAGAGAAATATATTTAATCAAAAGACTCTAAAAACTACAAACTTTGACAACTTTAAAGTAACTATATACATAATATTACAATGGAATGGAAGCCAATAGAAGTTGATGTAATACAAGGGTTTTAATTTCCTTATCTCATATAACATAGATAAATGATTGATTTGAAAATTGATGAGGGGGCCCTCAGTGGCTCAGCCAATTAAACAACCAGCTTGGGCTCCAATCATGATCTCAGCCTCCTGGGATCAGCCCCATGTTGGGTTCTGCACTTAGCAGGGGCCTGCTTCTCCCTCTCCCTCTGTCCCTCCCCCTGCTCGTGCTCAATCTCTCTCACATGTGCTCTGTTTCTCTCTCTATGAAATAAATGAATAAAATCTTTAAAATAAAAATAAATAAATAAATAAAATTGATGAAAATATGTTTTTTAAGCTTGTTATTTTAAGATTTGAGGATCAGGGATCCCTGGGTGGTGCAGCGGTTTAGCGCCTGCCTTTGGCCCAGGGCGTGATCCTGGAGCCTGGGGACCGAATCCCACGTCGGGCTCCCGGTGCATGGACCCTGCTTCTCCCTCTTCCTATGTCTCTGCCTCTCTCTCTCTCTCTCTCTCTGTGACTACCATAAATAAATAAAAATTAAAAAAAAAATTTGAGGATCACAATAGAAGGGACAGCTGACTTAAATGGGTGATTGAGTGTTCAAATACCCTTTCTGCTATAAAAACAAATTCTAGATTAAAATAGTTATTCATTAGGACACTAGGTGCCTGCACAAATTCTTTAAGATAAAACAAATAAAAATCTGGAAAAATACTTTAAATTGTGGTATAAAAATATCAATGAGCTCACTAAACTTTAAGAAATTCTCACACTAATTATAACAGAAATTGGAAACTGAGATAAGCAAAAAGCATTAAGGAGGGTTTTGGTTATTAAGAGTATTGCTAAGTCATTTGAAAGAAAGAGAGAAATGAAGGCAGGCAGGCAAGTGGAAAGAAAAAAGAGAAAGAAAGAGAGAGAGAAAGAGAAAGAAGAAGAAAGAAGAAAGAAAGAAAGAAAGAAAGAAAGAAAGAAAGAAAGAAAGAAAGAAGAAAGAAAAAGAAAGAAAGAAAGAAAGAAAGAAAGAAAGAAGAAAGAAAGAAAGAAAGAAAGAAAGAAAGAGAAAGAAAGAAGAAAGAAAGAAAGAGAGAAAGAAAGAAAGAAAGAAAGAAAAGAGAAAGAAAGAAAGAAAAAGAAAGAGAGAAAGAAAAAGAAAGAAAGAAAGAAGAAGAAGAAGAAGAAGAAGAAGAAGAAGAAGAAGAAGAAGAAGAAAGAAAGAAAGAAAGAAAGAAAGAAAGAAAGAAAGAAAGAAAGAAAGAAAGAAAAGAAAAGAAAGATGGGCAGAAAAATTAGGGTTCCAGTTTGAACTAGTTCTTGGAGTTTACCCACCAATTCAGAAAATAAAATCCAGGTCCAGCCATGTATGAATTTAAAGGAGAACTAACTGTAAAACTATTCATAGATTAAAAGTAAACATAAAATAACGCCACAATACTCTTGGGAATTTAAGGGAAATTATCTTAGGCTTGATAAGAAATTAGGGGAAAAATAAAAACTCATCCCTGAAATATTTAAGCAGAATGTAGTCTTCATTTAGCTTTCAGGAGTTCAAAATTATCAATAAAGAATGAGGTTATATTTGTTCTTGAGAGAAGCGTTAGTTAATCACTGTATATAATTATCAGTTCCTTATGGAGACCCTTACATAGTGTCAGATTCAAATTAATGTCACAGATAAATTCCAATTAAAATGAACTGCTTACAGTAAAAAGTTATTAAGCACACAGGGAAAGAAGCTGCCATAATAAAAACCAGTACAATGAGTTCTGGATACTGGAATTTGAAGATATAAAATTAAAAATAGCTAAGAATATTTTTTAAATAATAATTGCATATTTTAAGATACTTGAGAAGAAACAGAAAGCATATTGAATACCAGGCACAGATAATGAACTATTAGAACTTTTAGAAATAAAATACTGAATAATTGAAATTGGAAATCAATCACAGGCTTCAGAGCAGTATAAGTCTAGCTGATTAAAGAATTTAAAAAACTGGAAATAGGGGCACCTGGGTGGCTCAGTTGGTAGGATGTCCCACTCCATTTCCACTCAGGTCATGATCTCAGGGACCTGGTTTGGGCTTTGTGCTCAGTGGGGAGTCTGCTTAGATTCTCTCCCTCTGCCTCTCCCCTGCTTGTGCTCTCTCTTTCAAATCAATCAATCTTAAAAAAAAAACAAACAAACAAACAAAAAAAAAAACAGAAAAACAAAACAAGCAGAGAAAAAATATTTTTTCATCTTTTTAAAAAAGATGTATTTTATTTATTTATTCATGAGAGACACAGAGATAGGCAGAGACATAGGCAGAGGGAGAAGCAGGCTCCCTGCAGGACTCGATCCCAGGAATTCCAGGATCATGCTCTGAGCCAAAATAGATGCACAACTGCTGAGCCACCCAGATGGGGGAAATATATTTGAAGAAATGTTTATACCATAGAACATAGATGTTCAAGAGATGAGAAATATGGAACAGAAACTGAAAATATGGAGAACTAACTTGTAATTTATGTAATATAAGTATAATTAAAATTCTCTAATGAAAGGAAGTAAAAAATTAACACATTCTATTTTAGAACATTAATATTAAAAATATATGTAGAAATGAAAGAAAACAATAAAAACATCCAAATAATCTCCCAAAATAAAGATAAAAGGAAATTTATACATAGCATTATTTTAATATCTGTATTTATTAACATAAAGTTATTCAAGCTTTTAACATCTTTGTTTTATATCTAGATGTTATATTTAATATCTAAATTCATATTAACATTTTCTTTTTATGTATTTATTTTATCTATAAGGTATCTGTTTTCATATTCACCTATTTTTAATTTTATCTTTATATATTATAATATAGGGTATACATGTCATATAATTTATATATTTATGTATATTTATATCTATATATGTTCTATATCTAAGTTTTACATATATTTACATTATTCTGAATGCAAACATTTAGTATCTGGAGTACAGGTGATTATTATTTACTTATAGCCAAAAATTGTGCCACATACTGTGTGCATGAATCTGTGTTTCTCTACTCTGGAAAAAAATTTTTCACAAAATTGAAATTGAGGGTGCTATGTGGTTGAGTAGGTATTATCATATATCATCTGACAAAATTTATATTTTCAAGGGTCAAAATGATGAATCAAGTGTGATATTATAAGAACCATCACCTCAGCATGCTGTGATCTTTAAAGAGGCATTAAACTTTGCCATTCCCCTGTAATGTAATATTGTTTCAGATTTCATTTTAGAGGTTTTCAGTATAGGGCTTCTCTTAATGAACAAGTATGACGATTCTGTTTGCACAATTGGAAATGGGGAAATGACCATGAGAAGGATATCGTTCAGCACTCACTTATGTGTGCCCCATTTGTCCCCAAATGGAATGGGGAACATAATGTGATGATACTGTGGATCCCTGGGTATAAAAGTGGACGCTGTTTTCAATAGTGCTTTAAATGCATAAACATTCCCTTTGCCACAATATTTAATTATCTGAATCAATGGCTATAGGTCCCTAGGGACTTGGGAAATCATAGCCATATATTACTATGGTTGCTACAGAGGATCTGGCTTCTCTCTAGTTAATGAGTTCTGGGTCTGAAAACTTGTTAAGGTCTAGAAATTAAGGAGAGGGTCATGGCTTTATATTGGGACACCTGTTTTAGCCTCCTGACCATCTTTCCTTAATCTCTTTAGGTTGCTTACCTTGAGAAATTCTCTTGGTAGCTATCTATTTTTTGTGTATATATACTAATGTATATATCCTTTGTGTCCTTAAGCTATACACACACACACACACACACACACTAATAACTATCTTTGAAGTTTTTTGGAACAGCCTTCCTACCCCCTCACTATTACTCTGACCTTGCTGCTTATTTATGTTTTTGAACTTCCTTTGCTTCTGATGGTTAAACCAAATCTCCTGACCTCCACAAATTTGGCATTCTATTATCACCATGGCTTAATATACCCTAGTTATGTAAGGGTCTTCCTTCTTCTATCCTAACTAGTTGATGACAGCCACCACTAAGATTCTCAACAATGCTTATGCCCCTGGTGCCAACATGTTCCTTTTCATTTAGTAAAGAAAGTGTTCTTCAGGTCCTCCTCCTGAACATAGGGTGACGATGTGTATCCAGGCCAGATATAGCATTTTCAGTGTACCATGCCTACCTCTCTAATCCTGTTGGTTTATCCTTTCACCATCTGCCACACTAGTCACAAATGTCAGGTCAAGCGTTTTTATTTCACTTAGTGTGAGCCATTATTTTTCCATGCTTCCAAGAGCCAAACAGAAGTAGCACATTAGTCTTTGGCAAGTTTTACTTGATGTATCAGGGACAGTGGTCTCATTTCAAAAAGCTCTACCTTCCAGCATAATTCTCCATTTCACTGGATTTATTTGAACTCTCAGGATCCTGACACTCTCCTGACTCCTATTGGCTAAGTCCTGTAGTACCATCAACCTATATCCCCTGTATCCTCCCTTAGCAGGCCCAGTGTATCTCTGGCCATTATATTATTATATGACCTTTTTCAGTATATCAATAATACTCAGCAACACTCAGCAAAAAACATCAAATCTCTTTGTGATTATAAATAATACTTCTTTGAACCTTCCATATACATTGGATATTTCACTTGCTGTGGCTTTAAATTGTATCAATTTGGTTAGAGCTGAACGGTTTCCTAGAACTCCTTTTCCTGTATGTTTCTAATTAGAATGGACCACGAGAGATCTATTTTGCATGAGATTGGAAGGGCAGAAATGAGACAGAAGTCCTGTTTTTTTTTATTTATTTATTTATTTATTTATTTATTTATTTATTTATTTTGGAGAAGTTTACTGAAGATGCTTTTGTAACTCACACATGACACTTACCTATTGGTTTACCTTATCAATATGGGATGTTCATGCCTATAAATTTCCCACCCTACCCTAGGTCCTCCTTCAGCTTCTCTGACTCTTGGGCAGATGTGTCTTTAGTTCTAAACATATGATACCAGCTTCTTCTGTAGAAAACTCACTTCACCAAGGGTAGAGGTAGAGAGACCTGGCATGAGTTCTAGTCTGTTAGTTTTTTCTCTGCAGTTTCAGCTCATATCTATCTTCTTCCTAAGTGCTGCTCTGTGGGCATCAAGCTCCATGTACAATATAAACACAACAGCTTTCAGAAACAATTGTGGAAGATCAAATCTCTGTAGCACGTTCCTTACATATAACTTCTAGTTGTCCTTCTTGCATTAAATCCTGACTGATAAAGTGCTCACTAGTGCATTATTTCATTCCAGTTTACTACAATAAAACTTTTAACAGCATCATTACTACAGAAAGCCATAGGCTGTTAGTGGATGAGGCCCTACTTTGCATTCCCCCAGCAGGAGATATCTAGTCCCCAAATACCATTGTAGGATCTGCTTCATTGTATAACTGTCTCAAGCCAGATTTCCTCAGAAACAGACTCTGAGGCAGACAATTGCTGGCAGGAATTTTATGCAAGAGTGCTTTCAAAAATATCACTACAAGGAAATGAGGGAATCAGGATTGGACAGAAGAAAAAGTTCATCTAGATTAAGATTGCAGCAGAGGAATTCTCATCCCACAGAAGATCCGGAGCTGAATGGACCGTTCAGAATGATGAAGAGTCTAAGAATTTATCCTACTTGCTAGCATACAAGTTACCCTCCCACAGTTTTATGGATGCTAACAGAAGGCACAAGTTTCCTGTGCCAGAGATAAAGGACTCTTGTTATTCACAGCAAAAAAGCAATGAGCATCAGCATAGTTGTGTCAGTTCCCTTGGCCACCAAACCCCACAGAAGCAATGCAGTGCATAAAGGTGAATGGCTGCATACATAGTGGGTTGTGGTACAGAAGATAAACCCTCAATTTAAGGAAGTCTTACCTTTTATAATGGCAATATGCATGCCTATAGCTGCTACTGAAGAAATACTATCTCTGTCTTCCAAGATACTAAGCAAACTTTCCCTTTTTTCCAGAAAGGTGCCTATTTCTGTTTTCCAAGTGAGTTTCCTTTTTTTTTTAAGAAGCTCTTAATTATTTATTCATGAGAGACACAGAGAGAGATGCAGAGACACAGGCAGAGGGAGAAGCAGGCTCCCTCCAGGGAGCCTGATGCAGGACTCAATCCCAGGACCCTGGAATCATGTCTTGACCCAAAGGCAGACACTCAACCACTGAGCCACTCAGGCATCCCTCAAGTGAGTTTCCTAATCATGTACACTTAGTGCCTATTCTTGAATGATGTGCAGGAATGTGAGAGAGGGATATGGAAATGCCTTGTAAGACAGAGTTATCATGGATATAAATAATAGGGACTGGCTTTTGAACCTGCTGGCCACTGGGTACAGATGGAAGATATTGCTTCCATCCAGAAAGAGATTTAGCTATGAGTCATTGGTAGCCAACAGTTCTGGTGCCTAGGGTAGCAGTGGTTTAGTCTGGCAGCTAAGAGTTCCATCACAGCATGGACTACAGCATCACAACATGGATTACATACACTCTATGAACCACCATCATCTTCCTCTCTCCTGTCAATTCTTTAACCAACATTAACACAGATTTGCATCACCTGATGTTTCCTTCTAATGGAACCACTTACTTCATACCATGTCTTCATTTTATCCTGTTCACAGTTTGAATCTACATAATTTCATTTGTAGATATTTATTAAGTCTTTCCTGCTCTTTTTATTATGATAGTATGTAAGTTGCTAGAATAAACATTCTCTTCATTTCTGCCTCAAATAAACAGATGGCTGTTTCAATACTGTGAAATATGAGAGTAATTAAATGAATTCAGAGTAATCATGCATATATTTCTATTTTCCCACATAAGATAACTTTATCTATGCTTACAAATATATTTGACTTTTAAAATGATGTCATTATATTCTTATTTTCACTTGTCAAATAGCTTAATCTAAACCAGACAACAGGATTTTTCTCACTGTGATTAGGAGCTCATATTTCCTGGGAACCCGAAATAAGTGTTTCTTAAAAACTTAGAAAATTTTGATTGATCATGATTCCTATCAGCATCATGGGAGCAGGGTTCTTACATTTACAATTAGCCATTGCCAAACACAGTTGGACATTTGAATCATGGTGGAGATTTTGAAGAAAATGGATTCTTTAATCAATATTTCTTTTTAAATGTATGTATTAGAAAGAGAGAGACAGAAAGAGAGAGAGGGAGAGGAAGAAAGTGAGTACATGCACACAAGCAGGGGAAGGGGTAGAGGGAGAAACAGGCTCCTCACTGAGCAGGGAACATGATGTGGGGCTTCATCCCAGGACCCCAGGATCACGACCTGAGCTGAAGGCAGATGTTTAACCTACTGAGCCACCCAGGTGCCCCTTAAATCAACATTAATTGAATTCTGGTACCAAAAAAGAATGTCTCTGAACAGGCTTAAGAATGGGTTTTAGAAAGTTCTTCAAATAATTCTGATTGCCAGCCAAGCTTTGGAAATATCAGACTACATCAATCAAACTCATTTGTTATATAATCTATTAATGTGCATAGAATATGAAACCCCCATATCACCAAGGATCTCATAACATTCAAATCAAAGAGTGCCTGCAGAAGTTTTCCCTTAGCTGTTAAAAAGTGGTATGAATAATCATAAAACATCTTCCAAACTTTATCTAGGGAAATATTACCATAACCAGTGGAAGACACATCCTCAACAGAATTGAGCAGGTAAAAGAAAAAAAAAAAAAAAAAAAAAGATGAGAGCCTTAATTTTTGCTAAATTGACAAATATGGGTAACTAAAATGGCAGTGTTTAAATTATGTTCACTATTAAAGAAAAGCCGTTGAAAATACATGTTCAAATTAAGTATATACTTGGGGCATCTGGGTGGCTCAGTGGTTGAGCAACTACCTTCAGCTCAGAGCATGATCCCTGGGTCCTGGGATCAAGTCCTGCATTGAGCTCCTGATAAGGAACCTGCTTCTCCCTCTGCCTAGGGTTCTGCCTCTCTCTGTGTGTCTCTCATGAATAAATAAGTAAAATCTTTTTTAAAAAATGTATACTTGTTTTACTCTTGAGTATATTTCTTTTGATTTTTTGATATTTATATTACTATTATTTGAAATATAACAAAAGGCAAAAACATATTAATCTATCTTTATTTTTTACCTACTGCTTTCTAGTTACTGTCAATACAAGCTAAAATTTGATAAAATTCAAGAGTCCCATCATTCATGAAGCTTCATAGGAAATATAATACTATATATATATATGTGTGTGTGTGTATATATATATACTTATTTATTTACTTATTTGATATCCATTAACTACCTTGCTTTAGTGCTCATTCCTTCCCTTTATTTAATTTATACTTAGATGCTCCAAGTGACATCCACTGGTTTGGGTCAGGTTTCCTCAGAAGCAGACTCTGAAAGGCAATGACTTGTAGGAATATTACTGGAATACTTTTATGAACATCACTAGGAAGCAATGAGGGAATAAATTACTTATTTTGTTTGTCTCTAGCATAGATAACAGTAAAATACATACATTCAGTCTAGAATTCTATAGGTAGTGTAAGTAGGATCCTATCTGACATAAGATCAGAGCCCACATTTTTCTGCCCTTGGATTTCTTTGTCATGCATAAAATTATATATTTTAATTTATTTTCACTGTATTTATAAAGTTGCTCCCTAGAAAGTATGCAATTTTCTTTAAAAATTTGACTTGAAATTAAAATTAATTAATAGCTCAATTGTGTGAGTTCATTATACATTTTTTATAAAATAGATTTTTTTTTACTATTGGAAATATAAACTTTTAGTGTTGTCCATTTACCAAAAGAAAATATATATATTTTTTTATTAAGCACATTCAAATACCTGTTTTCTGGGGTTTTCTTTGGGGTGGGGCGTACCTGAAGGTATACATTTTGTACCAGAGGCTTTATTAAAGACTATACAAAATTTTGACATTAGAATTTTTGTTTTGAAAACATTTTATACAATAAAATATAAAATAATTTTATAAAATAAAAAATTAAACAATTTGAACAAAACAAGACATTGTAGAAAAATATTATTATCAAAGATCATACAGCCTAAGGCAAAATCAGTTATAATGTTAGTAGTAATGCATTGGAAACAGAAATTGTAAAAGTTAAATAATGAGGAATTTGTATTCACATTTCTCTGAATTAATGATCATATAGTTTCAGATACAAGAGTAATATATGCTGTCATCAGAGAATCTAAATTCAGTATTTGAAGTCATTGACATTTAAACATTTTTGAACCGACTAAATATAGCATATTCCTAAAACAGTCTAGCAAAGCGTCCTGCCTGGGTCAGAAAATGAGGTACTGTTCCCGTTGAGTGGTGTTAGGCAACACTGACCCCTAGAGGTTTTCTGAATATTCCCGGTAGACAAGGTTCCTACACGTTAAGAAGGCTGAGGACAGTTCTTAACTGCTGAACAATGTTAAGGAACATAGCAAATGGGTACAGAACGGCTTCATTTCAGGTGGTGTGTATGAGATCTGAACCCTATGTAAAAAGAAATGGAAATCTATTAACAACTGGAATGCAGACGAGTAGTAACAAGTCCATGGTCCTACCAACAGCTCTGGGTGAAAGTTGGTCCAGGTTTGAGCATCAGAGGTAGTTTCCCAATGGTGTGGAACTGGCCTTGGAAATCAGTCCATCTCACCACTCTCTAAGACTCCACACTCCGTAGGGTTGAAGACTATTCCATAAAGAGAAAAGTTGCCTAACCATCCCATTGGAAGTTGTAACTCTGATGCTGCAACTATATCTGAAAGGACAGATTATCAGAATGTGGAAGGTGAAGTATCAGTAATCAAGAATGAAGAGTGCAGAGATCAGTGGTAGAAAAGAGAGTGACTGTCATTCAGGGAGGACCTGGAACGGAAAGGAGCAGAGGTACACAGTGGAGAACTCTTAGAGAATCCCAGCCGACTTTGTAACTGGGTTTTATAAACGGATGGTGATTTCCCAGGGATTTTGTTTGGTGAGTCTAGGAGAATATGGACTCTTGCTACATAAAATAGAAAAGGTTCAAAGTGCTGAGTTCAGGATAATACATAAAGTTATAGGAGAAGTTTGTACCTGCTAATCAGTGGAGGAAAGGGAAGAAGTTATCTAGCTCTTCAGAAGTATAACCAGAATTATTTATTATATGTCCACTAGAACCATACAGAGAAGTAGGAAATATGGAGGTTCTTCACCATTTTTAAACATATACCTCCCAAGTGTCTCCTAACACATGAGGCCTCAAAAGAAAAGGCAAGCAGCCAGATAGGTTATCTGTCCTTCTGTCAGAGAAGAGATAATAAAGTAAGTATACTTAACTTGCCAAATATTGTTAGTGTTTGAAGTGAGTGAACATGGTACTGTGACATTTTGTTACCTCATAGAAGTTGCTTTTTATTTTGAGATCTAAAGATTGAGAAGGCTGAACCAGGCAAAGGCAGATACAACACTGGTCTAACAATGGGAAACAATCAGTTTTTTAACAGGGGACAAAGGATCAGTGAGATGGGAATGTAATAAAGAGGCTGTGGTGGTCAACCTTGCTGGAGCAATGATACAAACTCAACCACTGAACCAACCCCAACCACTGGGGCACTGAAGTAATTTTTTTAATTTTATTTTTAAAAAATATTTATTTATTTATTCATGAGAGACACGGGGGTGAAGGGCAGAGGGAGAAGCAGGATTCCCACAGGGAGCCCGATGATGGACTTGATTCTGTATTCCAGGATCATGCCCTGAGCCGAAGGCAGACTCCCAATCACTGAGCCACCCAGGGGTCCCTGAAGTAAGTTTTTTAAATAAAGAGTAGAGGGAGAAATAGATTGTAAATAATAATTCTATCTGCCAAAGATGGAGAAGATGACATATGGTGGTCTGAAAATTTAGGCAAATAATATTTTTAGAAAGCTTTGAGGCCATGGGAAGGTATTACACTTGAAAGCCAAAGAAGGATATTAAAGAACACAATGTATGATATCATCCGTATCATAAAATACTAAGACAGTAATATGGACAATATAGTGAAGCAAGGAGAACAGAGCAACAACTTTTAAAGTAGTTATTGCAGCCTCCAGAATCAAGGCAGCTTGAACTAGGCTAGTGGGGTTAAAAAGAAGCAGATAGGTTCAAAAGATATTTATCTATGTATATATAAGTATATACTTAATATATACTTATATTTATATATTAACATAAATGCACTATGCATAATACAGTTAATTATATATTATATATAATGTAATATATCTAATTATATTCTATATGATTTATACATTATATATTTATATATATTTAGTATTTATTTTACAAATATGAAATTATAATATCAAAACACATAATATAAAATTTAAACACATATAAATATATGTAATAATATATCAAAACATAATAATATTTGTGAAAATAATATAATAAAATCTATTTGTGTGTGCCCTGTGTGAGAGACTGTGGGATGGAGGGCTTAGCTCATGATTCACATGACCTGAACTGTAGTTAGTTTCCATTATAGAGTCTTGGTTCATAAATAAATAAACACAGGAAATGAAGAAAACAAAATGCACACAAGTAGCAAATTAATTAAATTATTAATAGGAAATATATAGCAAGCTTATTGATGATCAGTATTCCTTTCTATTAACTGTTTCATCAATAATAATAGCTATAATGTAGATTTATTTTTTTAGACAAGTGAGGGAGAAAACATAAACCTATGCAATAAAGCTGTGATGTATTTGAAATAAAGATGATTCTCCAACTAAATTTTAAAAACTTGACATTGTATCTCAGCATTGTGGCCAGGTACTACATTTTCTCTTAAAATAAAAATAAAAAAATAAAAAATAAAAAAATAAAATAAACATTTGATGTATCAGTGTCTACAGTCATCTAATTTTTTTTTTTTTTGTAAAGGTCAGATGTCCTAAAAATTACCTCAGCTAAGTGATCAGGCTTTACATTAACAATGATGTCATGTTGATAATATGTACCCATAAGAAAGTATGATGAAAGATTTACATAGAAATAAAATTACTAGAACTAAATAAGAGGGTATTGATTTAGGAAAATGACCACTGTTGAACAGAGGCAAATGCCAGAGAGGAAAAATAATAGAAGTTAAGAATTAATATATATTTCATCATAGCAAACCATGTTAAATGTGAAATTAAACAGTCCAAACATTGGGGCATCTGGATGGCTTAGCGGTTGCGCATCTGCCTTTGGCTCAGAGTATGATCCCAGGGTCCTGGGACCTAGTCTCACATCACGCCCCGTAGGGAGCCTGCTTCTCCCTCTGCCTATGTATCTGCCTCTCTCTTTGTGTCTCTCATGAATGAATAAATTAAATCTTAAAAAAAAAGTCCTAACATAAGACTAACTGTGAAAATTTAAATTAATATTCAGTTTCACTCTTACCTAAATGTATGTTTTCTGAAAAATCACAAAATGCCTTATTTTGAAAGACCTCTGAGAAAATAATGCATTAAGAAAAGAAAGCAAAAAAAAGAAAGAAAGAAAGAAAGAAAGAAAGAAAGAAAGAAAGAAAGAAAGAAGTGAGTATGTTGTGCAAACTTTTCTGCCACACTTAATTACATACACATTATTTTACCAGATTAGGATTCTCCAATTTGTAGGTGGGTTTGATTACTTAGTATCCTTTGAATACAGCATGTCTTCCTCAACACCATGAATGTTTTGGTTCTTTGTGCTGAGATGATGGGGACAATTTTGGCTAATATTTAAGACATAGTCTTTCACTAATGGTGTGAAACTTTGAACATCTATTTTATTTGGTTAAATGTGATGGGTTAAATAATTCTTTATTTTTCATCATTTTCAAAATCACCTAAGATGACAATAAAGTAATGAAAAAGACATAAACCTATAAAGAGAGTGAGAGAGAGCGAAGGAAAAAAAAATGGGGTCAAAAGATTTGTTAGGCAGGGAATGGATAAAGAAGTCGCGGCAGTTGAGTTAATAGGAAAAAAAAAAAAAACCCGCAACAACTGAACTTCAAATGCCTCCAGGAGAATGGAAAACAGATATTTCAGCCACTGCTATTGAAAAATCCTAGAAAAATGTAAAACAAAACCAAAAAAAAAAAAAATGAAGTAATCAAATCTTTCTAAATCTGGGGTCTCTTTTGTCACTAAAAACAAAAGGACTTATTGAAATGCTTTATGAGAAAAAATGTAAAGTTCATTCTATTATGTAAGCCCTGGCTGAAGGCAGGGCTGCAGGACCTTAGGGTGAATTCAGCATGTAGAATTGCACTTCCTTTTCCAATTTCCAGTAGTTCATCTAACTCAAGGAGTTAGCAGCTGCAGCAGAGGTTGACAGAGATATTAATGAAAACTTAGAAGTAAGCGACGAATGATTTACTGAAGGATAAAACTCCCGAATCCCTTCCAAAATTTTATTCCTTATTCATGGTAGTCAAATTTACACACCCCAAGTATGAGATTAGAAAATTGCTTCAGAAATCAGCACTATCTAAAGGAAGAGAGATTTAAAAGAGTACTGATAGTAGGGGTTCAAAATCTGGCAGTGGGAAGTTACTGTTCCCACAGAAATGGAAATACCTGGTCTCTTCCCAGTAACACCACACAAAGTCTCACCAGCAGAAACAATATCTATAGGTACACAAGGTTCCTTTGTTTTAATAATTTGGAACAAAATATAATTTTATGTATTTTAAATTTTATTAATTTTTTAGATACTTTTGTTTATTTAAGAGAGAGAGAGGGTTGGGAGAGGGGAGGAGGGAGAGGGAGAGAGAAAATCCTCAAACCAACTCGGGGCTCGATCCCAAGACTCTGAGATCATGGCCTGAGCTGAGATCAAGAGTCGGCTTCTTAACTGGCTGAGCCACCCAGGTGCCCCTATTAAGTTTTTTATTTTAATTCAAGTATAGTTAACAGAGTGTTATATTAGTTTCAGTGTAGAATATAGTGATTCAGTAGTTCTTTATATTACTCAGTGCTCATCATGGTAAGTGAACAAAATCTTTTTATTTTCCTAAGGGTCAAAAAGTTGTGCCAGGGGAATGCTGTAAATTGGGTCCTTTCTTTCTCGACCCTAATATTGCATCTTAGTCAATTCTTTGGCAATTAATTTATGTTTAATTGTCAATAAATGGTATAACAATATTCACAAGCCTCCTTGTGACATTTCAGTAATATAATTAATGAAAATCCATTTTGTATTGGGTTTCTCCCCTATCCCAGGGTCTAGACTAGTCCCTTTATGTACATCGATCTGTAACATACAAGAACATTAGCTCATGATAACTTCATTAGGTAGATCTTATTATCTACATTTTATAGAATTAAATTTTAAAGTAATTCACACAGAATAAGCATTTGAAGAAAGTAATTGAAGCAATTGAAGGATCTACGGCTTTATAAACTTAATAAATTAGAATAATTTTAAGCTTACAAAAATATTACAGATGTATAAGGTTTTTCCATATACCTCCCACTCAATTACCCATATTGTTAATATCTTACATTAATATGGTCCTTGTGTCAGAACTAATGAACTAATATTGATACAGTATTAGCTAAGTCCATACTCTCTTCAGAATTCCTTAGTTTTCAACAAATGTCCATTTATTCTCCTGGAATCCCATCCAATTTGCTTAGGCTACTCTTGGCTGTGAGTTTTTCAGACTCTGACAGTTTGACAGTTGACTCTCTTTAGAGTTCGGAGGAGTACTGGTGAGATATTTTGTAGAAAGTCCCACATTGAGGTTTGTCTGCTGTTTTTTCCTCTCAAGGTCAGACTGAGCTTATGAGTATTTAGAAGGACTATCCCAGAGATGTCACATGTTTTATCATAGGGTACAGATTATCAATGGAATTGATCACTATTGATGTTAAGCTTCATCATCTGGTAGCATTTTCTTTTTTATGGTTTATTCACAGTAAATTTACTTGTTTTCTCCCCTCTTCATACTTCACTATTTAAAAAGAAGTCAATATTTGCATCCCACACTTAAGGAATGGGGAGTAACACTTCATCCTCAAAGCATTATATAAATTAAGTAGAATTCTTCTGCATATGAGATGTTTCTGCTCTCCCCACTTACTCATTAAATCTTACTTTTGTGTATTACTTGAAGATATTTATTTTATAAATTGGGTTATAATCCAATAGGACTTTATTTAATCTGTTGCTGAAAATTTTCCAGATGTGGCTATTGAGAGACCTCATTATAAGGTCTGGTGTATATCCTGATATTAATATACATGTATATTATTGTCCATTCCATGTGACCCTGAATTGTTTCAGAATGGGATAGGAAATAATATTTTCACCAGATTGATGATTACGCACCATATAACTGAGGCCACATTAATATGCTGTATTAAAAATACTACATCTGGCATGGGAGCTACAATTAAGGCTACTTTATATTTATAGTAACTTATAATCACCATCCAGCACCCCCATTTTAATACAACAGATCTAATACTATTGAAGTTACCAAGTGATGAGGAAAGGTGCCATGTAGAATTGGTAGCAAGTCCTAGTTAAAAAGTTACAACAAAGTCCCAAGAGTTATAAAGCAAGGACATGCCATCAGCAACAAAGAATCATAAGGCTTTTGAAAAATAACTCCTGACACATTCCTGGGCACTGACCTTAGATAAGAAGTGCCTGGAACATTCAGGAGCTGGACTTTGTCAGATCTACCGTGTCATACAGCTGCATTGGCACAGGCAAGAACCCATTTAAGGCATGAGTAGTATATTCAGAATCTGCATGAGAAAAAATCAAAAGGCACAATGATCCTGCATGAACATGTAGTTCAGACCCCCATTTTACTAGTGACGGTCTCCCAACTCAAGACTATTTCTGTGAGCAGCATCCTATATAACCAACTAAAGGAGTAGGGAAGACCTTCAGTTACTGATGGGTCATCTCAGTATGTAGTAGAGGCAAAAATAAAGAAGTGGCCTTGAAAAATAGCGCTTAGTGATGTCAGGATGGCTCAGCATTTGAGCATCTGCCTTGAGCTCAGGGTGTGATCATGGGATCCAGAATCTAGTCCCATATTGGGTTCCCTGTGGGGGGCCTGCTTCTCCTTCTGCCTATGTCTCTGCTTCTCTCATGAATAAATAAATAAAATCTTAAAAAAAAAAAAAAAGATAGCGTTTAGTGAAAAGACTTCCCAGGGACTAAGAGTCAGTCAGGGTACCAATACACCTATTATTATTATTATTATTATTATTATTATTATTATTATTATTTATTTTTATTTTTATTTTTGAAGAGAACTGACCCGAGATTAGAATACATATAGATTGGGGACCAGTGGATAATGGTCTGATAAATTTCTCCGCATTCTTAAAGATAAACAAGTGGAGGGGATCCCTGGGTGGCTCAGCGGTTTGGTGCCTGCCTGTGGCCCAGGGTGAGATCCTGGAGTCTCGGATCGAGTCCCACGTCAGGCTCCTGACATGGAGCCTGCTTCTCCCTCCTCCTGTGTCTCTGCCTCTCTCTCTCTCTCTCTCTGTCTATCATAAATAAATAAATAAATCTTAAAAAAAAGATAAATGAGTGGAATAGTGGACAAGTGTTGGGTAGGGGCTTATAGAAGGATATGTGAGATGTGCATGAAGCACAACATTGTACTACTATTATTAACATCCAAAGATAGAAAGTACTCATTTGCAAAACAGCACGGATGCAATGATGTAACTACTATTATTGTTAATTGTCTCTCAGCAACAAATACTGAGTCCATGATATGGTAACACTGGCTTGAAGAGAACAATGGCCATGGAGTGGCAAGTTGACTACATCAGTCACCTTGTAGTCTGATAAGGCCAAAAATGTATTCTCACAGAAGCACATATATATTCTAGGTATCAGTTTGCCTTTTCTAACTAAAGAACTTCAACCCACACCACCATATTAGGAATTAATGCTTATTAAACTTACTAGCATGGGGTACCACATAATCATATCAGTGGACCAGTCACTGTACCTGGCAACTGGATGCAAGAGTGGCTTATGGCTGAAACCTACTGAGTGAATAACATCCATACAATCTAGAGTTGATAGACTCTTCGAATGTTGAATTGTCTCTGGAATGCACAGATAAATTCTAGCTTAGAGCCAATACTCAGGATATACTGCCATTCTCCAGGATACAGTTTATGTAATAAACCAAGGATTGCTATATGATATTGTGTCCCAAACAGGAAGTATGTATGGTTCTGGGAACCAAATGGCAGAAGCAGGAATAGCCGCACTTAAAACCATTTCCAGTAAATCATTGGAGGATTTTCTGTTTTCTGTTTGCATAACTTTGAGGTCTGTAGGGTTAAAGGTTCTTGTGCTAGATAGAAACTTCAAGAGTCTCACTGAATTATAAACTGCAGCTGATCGCTGGGCACTTTGGGCTTTGATTGCAAGGACCTGTGGGAGGAAGAAGTATGAATATATTGGAAGGAATAACTTGCCCTGATCATCAGTAGATGGCAAGGCTCTTGTTATATATTGAGGGCAGAGAGGAATCCATGTGGTACCCAAATGATCTACTGGAATTGACCCTTGTACTTGGTTCACTAATTGTAACTTGTGAAAGGACATGGACAGCAAACCCAGCCTGAGAAGAGTATGAGTGCCAGAAACCCAGACCATGTGTGTAAAAGTTTGGGTCATACCAGTAGATAAACCACCATGATGAGCAAGTTTAGGAGGATCTAAAATAGATAGTGGAGGAGGAGAGATGAATGTCCACTGTCCTGGAGATCTATGGCAGGAGTTTAGTTAGTCCCATTAGTTTCCCACTTCTAAGTTTGTCTTCGGTAAAAGAAACCCAGGGAATCCTAGAAGATTTACTGGATATACACCACATACATGGGAAATATGGGAAAGTACATCTAAGTGACGGAAGGGTACAGACAGTGTTCCTGACTGATATCCCTACAAGGGAGAACGTGCTGCCCGCCTAAGGGATTGCATTCAGCAGAGAGCTTCAAGCCCTTGGTTCCTCGGAATGCACCTCAGTGCAGAGCCTCTTGCAAACTGTCACATCATTTCCAGGGCAACTTACACATAGTAACTGAATAAGATACAGTGTAAAGCTGAGCAATTTAGGCTGAGTATAAAACAGCTGTGATGGGCAACACTGATTTGAGAACTGCAGACAGGAATGGCTGAGGCCACATGTCTCTGCCTCCCAGCTCTGCTTCTTCCTTTGCCCAGTGCTATTTTTTGTAAAACTTAATTTCTGCATAGAACCAAGGATTTTGTTTTCCAAATTAAGCTCCTGTTACCACAATTCTTAGAATAGAGGCAAGTATTTTAATTTTGTTGTGTAAAATAACCATTTCGGCTATGGTCATACCTGGTTAATATACAACTCTAGTAATTTTGGTTGGAGAACATGGATGACCTTTGACTGCTGTAAAATGATTCAAGGGAACAGTTTCACTCATTTCAGAATCTCTGGGGATGTCATTAATAAAACAGCTCTGTATAGTTGAATTTCCAAGCTTATTATTCATAAGTGAATTGATGTGAGTTAGGAAAATAAATATAAATAATCCATTAGTTTAAAAACTAGAAGGAGCAAGTTGCAGAGGAATTGTGTCCTGCAGAAGGAGGAAGCTCTACAATCATTGTCTCTGTCATTCTACCAAGAGGAGGAAATGGGTTTCCAACAATGTAACCAGGATAAGTTATTGACAGGGAGGTGCATGGTGGGAGGAACACACCCACACACATCAGGGAAAATGTTTTCCTACCATTAACAGTCTTTTTCTTACATTATCTCACTTTCTTCTTGATGAAAGCATTAAAATTTAGAAAGCAGAGATTATGATGGCACAGAAGAGAGCCACTAAATAGACCACTTGCTCCTCTTTAAGTACATACTCTGTGCCAGTTGTATACTCATAAAAAGGGCTTTATGGCTATCATGTGTGGCCGCCAAACCCAGGCCTTATGGCATGGAGTGTACACTTCGCATGTGAACATCAAAACGACAACTGCAACATGTGGCTGGAAAAATAAACTAGGACCCTGGGATCCTGACTTGCTAATCAAATATCTGTTTTGTATCACATTCTGGCGTAAATTCTGTATGGGAATTTTACTTTACATGAGGGAGTACTTATTATTATAATATTCTTCCTTCTGTTTGTGATGAGGCAGTAAATGCTATATTTCAAAAATATACCACTATATAAAGGATTTGCATTTTTTTGTGGAAAAACAACAGAAATAGGAAATGAAAATATTTGCCTGGGTATTAAATTATTGTCCCAGACCAATAAAATATATTTAATACTTTCAATTAAAAATAAATTGAACACATATTTATATTATTTCTAAGTTAGATCTTCTAACAGCTGTTAAAGCCATATAGAAATCTGATATGCAAAGTGTGTTTCATATAATTCAAAAAATTTTATCTTGTGATTAGTTGTATTGAGTTTGTATTTGAATAAATACATAGTAATTGTATTTTGATATATAGATTTCCTTTTATTCATTAAAGAACTACTTTGATTCAATGTTTTTAAATTAGTTGCTTAGAAGATAACTTAAGTCACTTTTTTTTACCTATTTGGAATGAAATGAGGGTCAAAATTAAAATAATATGTTAGAAATGTCTTAAGATATGTATATATATGTATATATAACCAACTACTTCTGAAACTCTAAAGTTTATTAGCTTTTTTAAAAAAGATTTTATTATTTATTCATGAGAGACACAGAGAGAGAGAGAGAGAGGTAGAGACATAGGCAGAAGGAGAAGCAAGTGCCAAGCAGGGAGCCTGATGTGGGACTCAATCCCGTGACTCCAAGATCACGCCCTGGGCCAAAGGGAGGTGCCCAACCACTGAGCCACACAGGTGTCCCTAAAGTTTATTAGCTTTAAAAATTAAGAGGGATTTGCTGAACAAAAGGAAGAATAATTGATCAGATTATATTTGTATGTGACTATTGCATACCATCTGAAACACAATCTTTATAGAAGCTGTCGCAATATTTAAAAATAATGATAGTGACATTTGGATAGTTAGCTAATTAGTCAATTTCCTTTTTTAAACCAGTAAGGATGTGAATAAAATGAACAGATATCATATATGTATAAATATAAATGAAATCAATTTACATTTGAAGGTCAAAATCTGCATGTAGTCTTCCCATTCATTTCAAATTAGAATGAACAGGAAGTTAATAATACCCATTAACAGTTTTAATGCGAAAAGATAAGTTCACCCAAAATGTTGAGAAGAAATGAGAATTTTTTTTCCATTAGTTATTAAAAAATGGCCTATCCTAACATTAATCCTTATTCTAAAATATTTTTGTATAATATTACTTAATTCTTCTTTCTGATACCACTCTTTCAAATGCATGGGGAGTGTGGCAAAGAGGTCATACTTTGAGTTTTCCTGTATAGGAAAACATAATATCCAAATGCCAATATTGCAAGAAATAAAATGTTACAACTGTATATAGTTTTCCTTTTCTCCCATGTCCTCCTTCCTTTCCCAAGAATAACCACTGTTTTTATTTTTTATTCCCAGGCATATCTTTTCATTGTTAATACACATCTGTACTTATCTAAAATATACATAACACATTTTTACATATTAAATTGCATTACTGGAACATGATCCATGAACAGTGGAATCTGATTGAATTTGTTTACCGATATGCTAAAAGCATGTAGCACATATTAATAAATAAATCTATATTTGTTGAAGAAAAAATGTAATTACTGGCACATAGAAAACCCAAGAAAATAAACCAAAAAAAAAAAAAAAAAGAAAAGAAATCCACACAGATGATAGAACTCAGTAATCCATAGCCTACAAAAACTATGTTACAATAATCACTATGTGATATACATACAAAAATATTTTAAAGAATGAAATAAAGAGATTAATTTGCTTCAGCAGTGAGGAAGATCAAATATCTATGAGTAAATTATACAAGAACATTCATTAACAATATGAAGCAAATTTTCAAACATTCCTAAAGAATTATCACATTTAAACGAGACTTGAACAATGCAAAGACAGATAGCAAGGGGGACTAAAAATTATAAAATTGTCAGATTATCGTAAGTTGAAATTCAAATTTAACAAGACTATTGTCTTTATGTAATTATGTTATTAGAACTAACATATTTACATTATTAGAACTAACTAGAACTAAAAATATGGAGCTAAAATTTAGATGATCAGTTTAACAAATAAGTATATCTAGGGAAACTGACCACAAAATACAATGAAAAGGAAAATCTTTTCCAGATACCAAAATTTGTGATAAAATGCAATAATTAAAACATTTCACTCTAGTCCATGAATACACTATTTAGAAACAGGGAAAATATGAAATTAATATATGAAGTTGATCATAAAATAGAACTGGAAGCAAATGATTTATGGACAATGAGGAAGCCATCTGTAAATAAGTCAGGTTCAAAGAGCGCCACACACTGTACAGCCGATTAATTCTATGTCAAATGCCTAAACATAAAAAAATGAACACGAGATGTGAAAAATGTTATCCATTCTGAGTTGCAATGACCGTTAATTCTTTACAGCATGCATGATAATCAAAGAAAAGGTGGACCTGATGTAGTTAAACAGGAACAAAAGAATAGCGTTGTACAGCCTATGGCACACAATTTATATTTGTCAACCATATCTCAGTAAAGCTGTGGATAAAAAGGACTATTCCTGTAGGGAAGTGATATTGCACTAAAGTACTCAAAAAAAAAAAAAAAAAAAAAAAGGAAGAAAGAAAAGAAAAAGAAAGGCAAGGGATTTTTAATGTTGTTGTGAGCTAGTGGAAGCTGTACCCTAGAGGACATGAAGGGGAGGTTGGTCAGTGTGATTAGGCTATCTGTTTTTGCTAATTGGTGCTTAATGAAGTTAGGCTCTTACCCTCCCACAGAGACTGGGAGATAGTGGTGCTATCTTTCTTGATGATTACATTTCAAAAGGAGGGATCCCAGGTCAGTGAAAGGGAGGCTGGGATAAGATTCACATCTCAAAGGGTCACAGAAAGAATTTGCAGTTGCCAAGTTTTCTAGAACAAATGCCCTAAGAAAGAGGTCAAGGACCTAGAGTCCGGGGGGGGGGGGGGGGGGGGTGGGGGGGGTGGGGGGGGGTGGGGGGGTGGTGGGGGGGGGGATGTGTCTAAAATTTAGTGACTCTGAGAGAAAGGTTAAGGCCATCTCAGTCAATGGCCAGTCAGCCATTATGAATACATCCAATAAGATATACATCCAAACATAAGTTTTTCCTTTTCATATGTGAAATATAAGAAATAGCGAAAGGGAACATAAGGGAAAGAAGGGAAACTGAGTGGGGAAAAATTAGAAAGACAAACCATGAGAGACTCCTAACTCTGGGAAACAAAGGGTTGCAGAAGGGGAGGTGGATGGGGAGATGAGATAACTCAGTGGTGGACATTAAGGAGGGCACATGATGAGATGAGCACTGGGTATTACACTATGTGCTGGCAAATTGAACTTAAATATATATATATATATTTTTTTTTCCTTTCATGCTACTGCTGTGGAATGTTTCATGAGAAAGCTTATTAATTGTGATTAAGAAAATAAAATCAAGAATACCAGCTTCTCCTATGTTGCCAAAATTTCCTTTATTACACCTAGTAATTTATTAGTGTTTAGGATTATAATTTTCCATAACTCTTTTTAAGACTCCCAGTCAATGTCTAATGCCATATGGAGAAAAGCAAGTCTATCTGCCTGGGAATTTGGGAACTCTGTAACACTATCTCCTTCTCAAAACATGCTCTTCTGTAGTTAGCTCTCCCTAGAGCATACCATCAATTAAAATTCATAAACATCCTTCCATATTAAAAAAATAAAACTAAACTATTTTTATTGGACAGAAGAGCATTAGATTTTACAGACTTAATGTATTTAACAGAATCCTTGTTTTTGGAGACTTTGGCAATATCAAATAAAAATGATGTTTTTAGTCAGTATTTCTCTTGCTTGTCATCATCTTCCATATATTTTCTGCCTTTGAAATGCCACCATCATTTACGCTAATATTTTGTCTATTCTTCTTTTATCATTCTGAGTATACTATATAATATATTCATTGAACTTTCCATTTTTTAACTCTATATGTTAGTATCACCATTAAAATCTTTTTATATCTTTAGTTTTCAAGCCCAACACCTAATTTGAAGTGCTCCTGCTACACATTTTTGATGAATACCAAAGTGTATTATGTATAACAAATATCTTAATTATTCTCTACTTATTTTCGTTATTTTAAGTTTTGTAAACCTTTTGAGGACTATTTATTTATTCATCTATTTATTCACCTAAACTCATTGAAATTGAACTTCCCAACGCTTGAACAGATGTGAATCTCTAAGGGAAGGGAATCAAAGCAAAAATAAACACATAACAGAAACACCTAATAAACATGTTGAGAATTCTGGATTTGGACTAAGTGTGGATATAAATGTAAGTGGAGAGAACAATAATTTCTAGCAAATAGGATTGATCAGGTGTGCTAATTTTCATCTTACCAATTGAGTATGGGTGTCATTTATAAAAGAACATTCTCTGATTTAAATTTATATTATGTGATTTCTGTAGTATCCTGGGTCATTTCAAAACCTGTTTTCCTGTTCGCTCCATAGAGAAAACTCACGCCGATGGAATTATATGTAAATAGCATATGAAATATTGCATTAGAGGACCTTTTGAACAACTTTTATGTACCAATGCTTTGTAAAGTTTACATAATGCAGTTTCAAATGTGCGAATGATTCCTGAACTTGGGGAGAATCATTTCGATTAAAAACCTAGAGGGGTGCCTGAGTGGCTCACTCATTTTAAGCAAGGATTCTTAATTTTGACTTTGGTCATGAGACTGAGCTCTCTTCTACACAAACGTTGTTAGATGAAACTTTTCATATCATGTCATTTGGACATATTTTCAAGTTCATAAAGCACACTAAACTTAAAATAGTTAATATTTGAATTAGCCTACTCTTCTGTTAACCCATCATTTGATTTGTTTGTTTTCAGGTCTTGAATAAAATAAATTTTAGGGGCAGTCCTGGTGGCTCAGCGGTTTAGTGCCACCTTCAGCCCAGGGCCTGATCCTGGAGACCCGGGATTGAGTCCCACATCGGGCTCCCTGCATGGAGCCTGCTTCTCCCTCTGCCTGTGTCTCTGCCTCTCTCTCTCTGTCTGTCTCTCATGAATACATAAATAAATCTTTAAAAATAAATAAATAAAATTTAAAAGTAACACAATATCATTCATTCAGTTATTAATTTTACTTGGGTTCATTCTATTCTAGACAACACTATAGACTCAAAATTATAACCAAAGAGACACAGTGTCTTCTAGTGTCTGATAATCTATAAATTCTAATATTAACTATAATTACTAGAATTTTAAACACATGCTAGATCCAATAAAGGAAATCCTATAAGCCAATATGAAAATGAAGGAAATATGAGCCAGTTGCACAAAGTTTACACAGAGTAATACTATGACCTAGATTACAAGCCATCCATCTGGCATTAAATCATGTCTCCTATAATAAGGATGTGTAAATATACTGTAATGTATGTGTATATTTGTACATTAATTTACTTAACTGTCAGGGAATTCATCAAACTACATTGAGAGAAATCATCAACCCCCTATTTTTTGGTACTGGGTTTGTAGTATGCATAGAGGCTAGTTGAAGAAAGCTATAGAGAAATTAATAGAATTAAAAGGACTATGTCTTGAAGAAGGAAGTATGGAATGATTATTTCACTTGTACAGAACTGATGAATTGTTTGTCCCATTGTGCTGACTAGGTCATAGATTCACACCACTAGCACCATATAATGCAGATATCGGGGGAAACAATTATAAGCAACAAGGTTAAAGAGACCAGTGAGTGCCTAAATTCTCATTATTCCACAGGACAGGATGAGCCATGTTCAAGTTTCCAGACAGACTTGTTACCAAGAACATCCAAGAGAGATAATGAACCCCATCCCCATATTCCACGCCATAGATATGTGGAATAAATATTAGTCTAAAAAGAGACAAAGCATAATGAAAGCATACATAGTTACTCCAAGTAATGAAGTCTACACAGATGGCCCTGGGTAGCACTTGGGAATGCTAACATTAGCAAAATGTCTATGCTTCTTTGCAAACAGGCTCAGTCTCCATTAAACCACCAAAGGAAGGAAGGAAGGGAATGAGCTTCCAGAGCATCCAGATTTGATTTCCATCAAATTGATTTTCCTCTATGGATAAGATGCATTCTACCTTGATACATTTATATGGGAATTTTAAAATGGAAACTATCCTAAAATGGAAACTTGCCTAACAGTCTTATCTTTGCCACAGGGTTGAGTTTTAATAAATCCTTGTCATTCAGAGTTTTTGATTGCTTGTTTTTCTGTTTTATTTTTATTTTGATCTTATGTTCTCTTCTTCATGATCTAGGAGAATTTTCCAACACTGAAATCCCTTCATTTTGTTGACTCATCTTTTTTCTTATGACTTCTGATTGAAATCAGCTAATGTTTGCCTCTTTCTTTTAATGTTTTGATAAGAGCAGCATTAAGAGCCAAGACATGCTTGTTTTTCCACCCATTAGAGCTATAGACTCAGGAGGCATTTGAACCGTATCCAAACAGATCATTGGTGGTAATATAACAAATAATCTGTCACTATGTAGCAAGGCTCAGTTTTCATTCTATTTGTTACACCATACAGATAACAAACAGAGGACAAATATTTTAAGGGCTTGTTTGCTTATTTGTGTGTTTTTGCTTCTGTGATGATTGCCATCTATATCAGAGCTCCACCCTAGAACATGCCAAATGAGCCCATGAAAAATATGAACATGGTAGCTGAAAGGAGAGTAATGCATGAGTTCCAACCCTCAAAGTCTGATATTGTTGTTGCCATTGTTGAGTGTAACACATACCAACAACAAAAGGTAGTCACCTGAAGGTGGAGTGATTACATTAGATTTCTTATAATATGACAAAGGCACTGTTTTCTCTGTTTTGGAATTAATTTTGGAATGGATTTCCCTTCACTGCCTAGAGTGCTTCAGCCAGCATCACCCTTCATAGAATACTATACATCATGTCCATCATTAGTTATCTCAAGACACACTTCTGACCATGGAGACGTTTTACAAGAGCGATGAGGAAATGGTCTTGTACCTGTAGGATTCATAGCCTTAACCATGTATATTTAACCCAACAGTACCTGAAAATATGAAATGATCTATTGAAGACAATGATCCACTGACTGGGAGGATGCATAGTTGCAATATGCTTTGAACTAACGAAAAATATGGTTTATATTTCTTAGACTACAAAACAACTAGAATTTAGTAAAGTTAAAAGGAATGTTTTCCTGTCAAATTTAATATGACACTTCCTAATTTTTTTGTCTCCTTTCCCTGATATTTTGGACTCTATTGCTTTAGAGGCATTAGTTTAAAAGAAAAAAAAAATGATGTTACTGAAACATAGCAATGATTTGTAACATTATTATATTTATAAGGCATATAAATATAATCTTTAACTGGATGTTAAGACTGTTCCCTGGCCCTTTGTAGCTGCTCATACCATTTAAGTAACAGGCAAAGAAGATTGCTGTATAGCTAGGGTAACTTATTCTGATCATCCAGGACAGAGTTGCTTTTGCACAATAAGATGCAATATATCTGGGATCTAGGTGATTAGCTCTGATATCTTTTAGTTCTTCCATGCCTAATATAAAAAGGTAAATAATGTAACACGTACTGGCCACAGTATTAATAATTCATACCTTTTAAGAATGAAGGCTTGGGTCTCTTCATCAGGTGTGACACCAGGTGAATCAATGATACTGGCTGAGGGGCAGAGGGCATATGTTATGGGGACAAGAAGAATAAAGAAAAGGAGAAAGAATAACAATGCTTCTTTGTTGTTCCTTTATGTTTATATTTGTATATATATAAGCTTTCTTGTTTTCTTATTTTATTTTCCTAGTTTTTCATATGAAGTACTTTGCATTAAATTACAGAATACCAGGTGACAAGATACACATGTAGTAATCATTAAACTATAAAACATCAAATAAGAATTCTGCATGAACTGGAGGAGAAATAAACATTACCACAAAGGTGGATAAAAAAAAATTATGGGAATTGTATCTTTTTCATAGGAAAAGGAAGAGTCCATCTTTTTTTTTTGTTTAATGAATCATTGGATCCTTTTAGTCAGAGAAGCTGCTGCTGCAATAGTGTTGCTGGAAATTTAATGTGAAGAAATACTGAGTACCCTGAGATATTAACTCCATCAGGCTGTCTTTATTATGTAGCACTGATTTCTTCTTTCTATGAATGTTCTTCAGTGTATAGAAAGTACTGAACCACAAAAACAAAAAGACTAAAATTATTAGGATCATTGCTGTCAGGTTTTTGAGTTAGATTCACCAATGAGAAGTACTCACACAATGTTACTTAAAAAAAAAAAAAGAAAGAAAGCTTTTATCATTCATAAAGCAATGGTACACAGGCATATGAAATTCAGCAAGTGGCAGAAGTAGTTTTCTCAACAGTTTCTGAGATTTCCCACTACAAATTGTACTTTATGGTACCACAGAATGCCGAAATCTGCTCTAAAACAATTTTGTTTTTACTTTTGCTCACTCTGCTCTTCCATCAAGTTAGCAAGCCTCTTAGCCTCTGTATCAAATCACGTTGTTCCATAATACTTAGAGTGGGTTCTATTTATTTAGCTCACACAACACACATGCATTTTCTGAAGTAAGGTGTAAACCGTCATGTCTTAGATCTACTCAGAAAAAAAAATATGATTTTGGCAGATTTTCAAGGTATACTAGTCAAATAAAAAGGTCTCCTGTACTTTGTTGACACTATATCATGAGAAAAAAATGTGAATAAATTAAACTTGCCTCTAATACATAAGATATAATAGCTACCTGTATTAATACTCTATGCCTTTTTCTTATACATTGCCAAATAAAATACTAGTTTAATGTTTTCTTTAATTACCTTTGCCTTATATAGCATATTGAACCATTTATTAACGTAATACCTTTTGTCTCTAATTATTATATATAAATAACCACATATAAGAATAAGACAAGCTCCACTCATCAGGTAAGAATGTGGTGAGCATTCATTATGTGACAAGGAGATACCTAGTTTCCAGAAATAAAGTGAGACAGAGTAACTAATTCTGTAGAAGCCAGCTAACATACAGGAAACAAAACCTTCCAATACTAAATACAATAAGCACATATAGGATGTCCACCAAACCTGTTATCCCTCAGTGTAAATAAATGTTATATCACGTAAATATAAATTAAATTAAGATAAAAAGAACTTCACAGTTATTCAAGTAAACGGGAAGACTGAGAGGGTCAGATACATTGTCACCATAGCTAAGTTTCGGTGAGCAATAACTGAATGAAAAAAAATGTTAGTTTTTATACTGGGAGAGAAGGAAATTTTAAGCTATGTTAGCCAAGGGTAAGGTTTTATCAGATTTGTGTTTCAGAAATATTCCGAATATCAAATATTCATCAGGTAGTGTTAAAAATTTGAATTAGAAAATTTCGGTAATAGAGATCAGTAACTGCTTAAGAAACACATGGAATAAGTTGCAATAAACCACTAAGACAATGAAGCTGTCCTAAATCACATATTATGTGTTATACATAAAATACAGATATTACATGTATTTTTGTATTTAATAATACATACATACCTTATATATATATATGGCTATATATTATATATATTCACAATCAAATGGCAATCTCCTGAGAATGTTACAATAATTATTTTAAAAATATTTTCATTAAATATTTAATAATTATTTATCCATGGTAGCATACATAATTATTTAATGCAAAAATAATTTTATATTATAGTATAGCAAAACTTAAATACTGTTTTACACTGAAGATTCGATATTTATTTCAGCCATTAGTACTACAACAAATATTGCTTATCACAATTATCATAAAGGATTTTTACCGTCTACTATAAATGAAGAAAGAATGGAAGGTAATGCCATGGAAACCACTTATCTGTAGGTGTAAAAATACAACCACTTAAATTGGAGTCGAGGACCTGTATAAAATAGAAAAATAACAGCTTATATACATAAAATGCTTCAGTAGTATTTTATGATCTGAATTGGGTAATATTCCAACTCATATATCAAAAGTATCATTTCTGAATTCATCCTTCTGCTGTGTAAATTCAGGTTTCATCATTTCCTTTTTTTTTCTTTTTTTTTTCTTTTTTTTGGTTTCATCATTTCCTATTATGACTTATGCACCCTGTCCTTCAGGAATACTAAACTAATTGTTTATTTATGATCTGTTACTTTGCAGTTCTTGTCCTGATAAAGCTAATGAACTGCCTAGTCATCTTTGCTTTATCTACATGTTTAGATAAATATGTTACAGCAATGAAATTCTCATTGTTTCAAATAACTTACTAACATTATTTGCAGGCATTTAGGGCACTCCCATGTGAAAGGGCCGGGCACGGTAATAGTGAGATCAAGGGTTACAAAGACTAAAACAGAGGAGAACCCCTGTGATGTCTGAATGATTCATAACACCTGTCTTCCCAGAGCAGGATTTCCATTTACCTCAAACGAACCTTTTAAAAGAAGATTGAAGACAGTTCCCTACCTTGGTTAAGGGTAGAAAATATTGGATTAATAACAATTTCCAGGAAGATACCAAAAAGTCATGAAATTTTAAATATCTAATGGCAGCCAGGGATACAAACCATACCTTAAAATTATAAAAACAGTTCCACAAATATTACTTGACTCTAAATTTTAATATTTATGCTCTTAATCATATAAAAATGAAAATAAAATGGTATCACCTTTACTTTTCTCAATTACCTTTCCCTATTAAAAATAAAAGCTGCTTTTATTTTATTTTTTATTATTTTATTTTATTTTATTTTATTTTATTTTGAGAGAGAGAGAGAGCACACACACGTGCGAGTGGGTAGGAGAAGAGCAGAAAGAGAGGGTGAGATAATCTTAAGCAGGCTCCAGGCCTAGCCGGAGCCCAACGCCCAAATGTTGGACTCCATATAACCACCCTGAGATTATGACCTGAGTGGAAATCCAGAGTCAGACACTTAACTGACTGAGCCACCCAGGTGCCCCAGCTGCTTTAATTGATAATAAAAATATTTTTTAAATGTGTGATTCTTTAGTGTCTTGGCTTTGTACTCTCTAAGCAATGATTTCTTAGATTTGTCACCAAAGCACAAGTAGAAAAAGCAAAAATAGACAAGTAGGACTATATTAGGCTAAAAATATTCTACATAGCAAAGGAAGCAACAGCATAAAAAAGCAACCAACTGAATGGGAGAAAGTATTTGTAAACCATATACAGTAGCCTCTACTTTTCTGTAGGGGATATGTCTCATGACTCCATTGGATGCCTTAAACCTTACATGGTACCAAACCCCACATATACTACGTTTTTTCCTATATATTCATACCTGTGATAAAGCTTATTTTATAAATTAGGCATAGTAAGAGATTAAGAAAAATAATAAAATTTTAAAAAGAAAATTATAGCAGTACACTATAATAAGGTATGTGATTGTGGTCTTTCTCTCTTCCCAAAATATCTTATTGTACTGTACTCACCCTTTTTTCTTCCTGTGAGAGGACTAAATGACTTCATGATGAGATGAAATGAGGGAAATGATATAGGCATTGTGACTTAGGGTTTGGCAACTATTCCTCAAAAATGATCATCTGCATCCAGACCAAGGCTGATAACAGGTAATGAAACTGCAGAAGGAGAACCTACAGGTAAGGTGGGGACTACTATATCATAAAGTGTTACCCAGAATATATATATATATATTATATATATATATATTATATATATATATATTTTTTTTTCCTCTCTGAGTGGGCTCAATTCCCAGTGTGGAGCCCAACATGGGGCTTGAATTCACTATCCTAAAGATCAAGACTTGAGCGGAGATCGAGTCCAACACTTAACTGACTGAGGCCCCCAGGTGCCCCCTAAATTACTAATTTTAAACTTAGCCATTCCTTTCTTCTTGCAATATTTTCTTCCTGGTAATCCATAACACTACACTCTCTTGATATCCTTTATACCACTCTAACTACATTCTTCAATTTCTTTTTTCTTTTTTAAAAGATGTTATGTATTTATTTGAGAGAGAGGGCAAAAGGAAAGGGAGCAGCAGACAGAGAAGGAGAAGCAATCCCCCCAGGGAGTAGGAAGCTGGTGCAAGGGGATCCCAGGAACCTGGGATCATGACCTGAGCCAAAGGCAGACACTTAACCAACTGAACCACCCAGGTGCCCCTCCTCAGTTTCCTTTTTATAGGTTTCCTCTCTAATAGGGCTTCAGATATTGTAATCTACTATTTAGCACTAGATCCTTTTCCCTTCCTACCCCTCATACCCTTCCCTGAATGTGAAAAATAAATCATGGGTTATTTTCTGCAGCCCTGCTTTCATCTCTATGGATACAGCTATTACATGGTATAGATTTCAACCCCTTATTTGAAACCATTGGAGAACTGAGAGCATACAAATTATGTGCCTTTCGGATTTTAGATAGACCTATACTAGATACTGGGTATTATGAAAATTCCAATTGGTACAGGGAGCAACCCTAAGTTTATAAATATTTACATTGAGTTTAATTTTTAAAAATATTATAAGCCTCGTATCAATTTAGATGCTTTTACTGCCAAATGAGTTGCTATTCATTTATGAGGTCATCATCTTATTTTCAAGGAACTTTAAATTTCAAATACCAAAATAAGGATGTGGACACATAGCTCTCCTTAGATATCCCTGTCCGTGCCCTGCCCCCCCAAAGCCAACAACAGCAACAAAACCAAACTAAGAATTTACAAAGACAAATTCATGATTATCCCTCTCCAAGCTTATCTTCTTCACTTCAGTTACCAAAACTATTAAACATTCAATGAGGCAAATCATATACCTACTATTTAAATTCAAATTTTCTTTCTCTGTCACCTTTCATGTCTATTTGAGTGGTGTCTGGTGTTATTTTAAACATATGTTCATACACACAGACTTGAGGTGCACATACACACACACCCACACCCATACTCACACTCAAACACCACCCATTTTGTTCAGTTCACCCCATCCATACCACCACTTTCCATATTTAAGCTACTGTCATAGTCCAACTGATACATAACAAACACCCTCACACTGGTCTTCAACATCCATTTTTGATCTCGTCCAAGCTATTCCTCTCCTTTAAAGACCTAGTGATCATGTACATGCATAACATTCGCACATAATAATATGACATCCTATACTCTTTCCTCTACCTGGAATCAATCCTTTTTCCCTTATTATTATTATTTTTTAAAGATTTTATTTATTTATTCATGAGAGAGAGAGAGAAAGAAAGGCAGAGATGCAGGCAGAGGGAGAAGCAGGCTCCCTGCAGGGAGACTGATGCAGGACTCGATCCCAGGACCCTGAGATCATGACCTGAGTCAAAGGCAGATGCTCAACCACTGAGCCATCCAGGTGCCCCCCTTTCTCCCTTATTAAAATCTACTTAAGATATGAAATAATACAGCCACAAGGTGCTAAAAGTGGTTCAGGAGTTTGATTATCTGGGTTTAAATCCATGATCTAAACCAAATTAGTTATGTGATAAGCACCTTTTTTTTTTCTCAGCACTTATCAGACTTCCAATTTTATATTTTTGTTTCATTTAATAAAATTTTGTTTTATATTAATCTCTACCACTGAACTGCAAACTTTAAAGAAGGCAAACATTATTTTAGTTTAACTAATTAATCTATTCTTAACAGATTATCTCACATATAGAATATGTTTTAAACAATGTATATGGGCAGCCCGGGTGGCTCAGTGGTTTAGCGCTGCCTTCAGCCCCGGGTGTGATCCTGGAGACCTGGGATCAAGTCCCACGGCAGGGTCTCTGCGTGGAGCCTGCTTCTCCCTCTGCCTCTCTCTCTCTCTCTGTGTTGTCTCTCATGAATAAATAAATAAAGTCTTAAAAAAAATAAACAATGCATAAATAATGGATAATGTAAAATGAGTTGTAAAGGTTGGGTTGTAAAAATAATTAAATAAGTTGAAGAATAATACAGATGAGTTATAAAAGTAATTAATAAGTATTTTTACTTGAAGCAAATTCTTGGTCCCAGCTGCTTATATTGGTTACTTTTAGTATGTTAAGCAATACAGTTGAAATCCTTTATATAACTGGATTTGAGTTTTTCAAATGTGTAAAGGGTGATGGGATGCGTTTTCAATGTGATTTTTTAAATTATCAGTTGTGAATTGGACCTATATGAAAAGAGCAATATCTCCAAAAACTTATTCCTTGAATAAAGTTTAATTTAACCTCATAATTTCATAGAATTTTGGGATGCCTGGTTGAGTGTCTGTCTGCCTTTGCCTCAAGGCGTGATCCGAATCCCTCATAGGGCTTCCCACTGAGAACCTGTTTCTCCCTCTGCCTGTGTCTCTACCCCTCTTTCTCTAGGTCTCTCATGAATAAATAAATAAAATCTTTTTAAAAAAGATAACTTTATAGGGTTTCTGTTTAGTCCTTTTAAATGTCAGACTTCTAGGCTCCCTTCCTGAAGTTCAGTGCCCATAATAAAATAAAAATACTTATAAATATTTAATATGGTTTAAAATATAATTTTACATAAATGGTAAGAATTAATTTGGGAAATCAAAAATTGTTTGTAATTAAATTGCAAATTATATTATTACATTGAATACATTTTGGTTTTGGTCTATAATAAGAAAGATACAGTTTGCTGTACATCACAAAGTCAAAAAAATCAATATAAATTAAGTTGAAGCCTAAGAGGATAGCTCTGTTCAAAATCAGTGTTGATTTAAAAATCAATGTAAGTTTAAACAAACATGTTATGTTTTATTGATATAAAATGCATAACAGTAGGACAGGGTAAAGATAAAAAAGAAGGAAAGTAAGAAAAAAATAGAAGAAAGAAAGAAAGAAAGAAAGAAAGAAAGAAAGAAAGAAAGAAAGAAAGAAAGAAAGAGAAAGAAAGAAAAAGAGAAAGAAGAAAGAAAGAAAAAGAAAGAAAGAAAGAAAGAAAGAAAGAAAGAAAGAAAGAAAGAAAGAAAGAAAGAAAGGAAACCCTGAATGCCTATGTGTGCTACCACCCAAAGAGCCTATAGACAGATAAAAAGATGTGCATGTGAACATACATCCAGCCTGACCACCAAGCAGGAAATCCAAACATGCTTGACTAATAAAGATTCCTAGAAACCAATACACACACTAGGAAATATTAATTTAATTTCTTCTATTCTATAAATGTAATACTACTGCTTGTTCATTGTATAAAATTGTAATTTAATTATTGTTTGTTATATGCATCCTCAGCCAAATCAGCATTTATAAATGGAAAGGAAGAAGGTTTCCTCTGATTATTATACAAACCTATCTGCAATTTTTGGAAGTGACATTGTTTGCCTACTGCATATTTTAAATCAATTACTCTTAGTTCCAAGACAACATTTAAAGCAAATATTCTTTGCAAGTTAAGTATATATAAGTATTTATATAGTACAACTTATTTCTTATTGTTAGGTTTTTAAAGTCCCAACAATATTTCTAATAAAAAAAAGATGTTTCTAACTATAGCTATGTTTCTCTACTTTTATTTTTTTAAGATTTTATTTATTTATTCATGAGAAACACAGAGCGGGGGGGCGGGGGTTGGACAGAGAGAAACAGGCAGAGGGAGAAGCAGGCTCCATGCAGGTAGCCTGATGGGGGACTCTTGGGTCTCCAGGATCATGCCCTGGGCTGAAGGCGGCACTAAACCACTAAGCCACCCAGGCTGCCCTCTCTACTTTTAAAATCAAGTAATATTTTCTTGTTTTAATATGGTTGTGTGTGTGTTTCTTCACGTAGATGTGAAGAATATTTAAAACAATTACAAATGAGTCGAATTTTCCAGTCCCGTATTCCAGGAGGTTGCTTTAATTATTAGTTTCTTGTATTCTTGCCCAAAACTTGGAGGTGTCTGTGAATTTACCCTACTTACAAACTCATAGATTCAATTGTGTAAAGGAAAAACACCCCTTGTGTGCCTTCTCAATGCTCAGTACTACGTTATTCCACTTCTGAACTTCTGGTCACCAGATGTGGGAGGATTTTCCCATACCATGCAATTCTGTGACACCAGCTGACTCCTCCAATTCAATTCAATTCTGACACTGTTTGGAAGGAGTATTACATCCCACACGTTAAGGGCTCAGGCACACAAGTCTACATCCTCCCCCCATTTCATATGCCAATCACAAGTCTAGGTTGTCACCTGTGTGTCTGACCTATTGGCTATAAATCAGTGCCCCATTACCATCTCCTTGGGTTAGATTAATTGGTTGAGCAGCTCACAGAATTCAGGGAAACAGTTCACTTACTAGATTACTGGTTATTATAAAAAGATATAATTTAGGAACAACTAGATGGAACAAACACATAGAGCAAAATATGGGGGAAGGAGCTTGGAGCTTCCACGCCCTCAGAGCATATTACCTAGCATCTGCACATGCTTACCAACCTGGAAGCTCTCCAAACCACATCTTTCTAGTTTAATATGGAGGCTTCATTACATAGACATGATTGATCAAATCGTTGACCATTGGTGACTAATTGATCCTCCATCCCCTTTCCCAGGAGCTGAGGGTTGAGACTGAAAGGTCCAATCTTCTAAGCATTTGCTTGGTTCCCCTGGCAACCAGCCTTACACTTAGGGACTTCCAAAAGTCACTTTATTAACACAAACTCTGGTGTGGTTTTAAAGGCCTTGTTATAAATAACGAAAAGCACCTTTATTGTTTTTATCACTAAGGAAATTTCAAGGGTTAGGAGATCTGTGCCAGAGGTGGAAATGGAGACCAATATCTGTTTCTTATTATAAATCACAATATCACAGACTGTTATGGTTTTCATAGATGCCAGTAGGTGACAGGAAACTTCTGGATTAACTGCGGCCCCTACAGGCAGCATGGACTTCCTGTTCACACTGAATCTACAGCTCATGGGAATGATGCCGATTGGACCTGGTAAATGCAATGTGATAAAACCTGTAAATATCAGATATCATTTGAACAATGAAAATCTCTAATAATGACCATTTTAGTCTGCAAGAGAGAATAAGAAAAAATTAGGGAGCTAGAAGTAAGCCTCTGTGGTGTTGTGTTATAAAAACCAAGGAGTTTTTATTTGGTTCTGTTGAAGTATCTCAACAGAGACATATTTAAAATATGAAATATTTAAAATTTCATATCATAAGATGAGTTGTTTAAAAGTGTTCATTGAACATGGCATAAAGGAGTACATTGGTGAATGTAGAAATTTTTTTTGTTAGAATATACAGTTTATAAATGGGATGTGGAAAGGTATGACATGATTTAATGAAGTTTTTAGTTTAAAAAAATGCAAAGAGGGCAATATATTCTGAGCATGTTTAAACTAAACCAGTCAACAGAATGAAGTCAATTACATGAGAAAGAAATGGATTGTGGATGTGCTAAGAAAAAGTAAAAGACCCAATGCACAGAAATTTCCGGTGAAATTAAAGGACTTTTATAATAGGATTCTCATACTATCTGGAAGCAGAAAAGTGTGAATTAATAATTTTGGACATAGAGCAAATATAGTTGATAATATGGCCCAAGAAATCATGAAAATGAGTGACTTAGATAAATGGAAAAATAATTTTATTAGAGATGAGAATAAGGAATTGAGAGCAGAGAAAATTGAGAGGATCACAAATTAGCACATTAAAATTACTCAAGATTGTAACAGCATGTGAAATGGAAAGGAAGACTGTTAGCTAAGTGTCAAGTTTGTTAATAAATAAGCTGGAGCAAACTGCATTTTGCCAGATGATGGAAATGAGATCAAGAAAAAGGATGGTATAGTGAAATGGCATGAGTCAAGAATTGGTTATTTTTTATCATAGGATACATGCAAGTATAGACTCATGTATACATGCAATATACATCAAAATTGATTTATAATATTGAATATCTTAACATATACTATAGATAATGGTAAAGTAACCATCAATAGTATGTTTATTAAATAATAGTTTATAATTTCACATTCTAATAACTTGGTAGAGAATATTAGACATAAAAATATAAAAGCCACTCTTCAAGGATTTTCCTTAAGATTTATTTATTTATTTTAGAGAGAGAGGGAGAGCATTGTGGGGAGGAGCAAAGGGAGAGGGAAAAAGAGGATTTCAAGTAGACTCCCCATTGAACCCAGAGCCTAACACCAGCTTGATCCCAGAACCCTGAGATCAGGACATGAGCCAAAATCAAGAAACTGATACTTAACTCACTGAGCCCCCCAGGCTCCCCACACTCCTCAATAATTTTCTAAACAGTATTATCTGGTGTAGATAGAGCCAATATTTTAAATCAATTATATCTCTAGTACAGTTAAATACCAATATGTTAAAAGAAAATCCATCCTTGACATTCTAGTTTGAGAATATAATAAAATAATTTCTACAATCTGCTTCTTATTTTGCCTGAATTGTGTTTAATCCAAAAATTGTAGTTCAAACATGGTAAGGAATGAATTCTTATTTCTATGCTAATTAATTTTTTGATGAGACTTTTATTGCTCAAAAAGTAATATATCTGTGACTCATCTCTTTTTGAAATATTTTCAATAAATGCAGACTCAGGATACTTTTTTTTACTGTATCTGTGTATTTTCTCCTTCATTAATTTTTCCTAACATATACTTGAGTTCTCACTGCAAGTCAGGCACTGCCTTTAAGACTCAATGAGTGGAAGTCTTTTAGATATATATATATATATATATATATATATATATATATATATATATTTTTTTTTTTTTTTTTTTTTTTTGCTTGATCTTCCCCCCAAATTATTTATAATCAGTATACTTAGGAAATAGGATCCTATCATTCTCATACTTAAAGGATCAGAAATTCAATTACAGATTCTCAGGACAGTATGTAACTGTAATGTTTTTAAATGTTTTCATTGTATATAGCATGACTCCATGCAATATACAACTCAGGAAATGATTAATATCTTAAAATACTTTTTAAAGCACTTAATACAAAGGAGAAGAGTATATTTTGAACATGTGGATACACGTATAGAGAACTTCAAAAGAAATATGTTTTTCAGGATATTCTGATTTTATGCAGTTTTCAAGTTATATACTAAATTTGCAATTTAGGCATCAGATCTTGAGAAAATCTGTTTGTTTATTAGCCAGATAATATATTATTACCTAGACTTCACAAGCTGCGGAAATAAGGGTTAGAAAGTTTATATTAATTCTCCAGGTGTATATTACTTGTAAATTGCAAAGAAGAAAATAAACATTTGTCTGACATTTACTCCTATTATTTTAATAATAAATATCTTTACTCACTTCTATGTGCCAGCCAGTCCTTAAACACATCCCATGCTTAGATCATCATTTATTAAAATACAACATAGAGGTGCTGGGAGGCTCAGTTGGTGAAGTATCCAATTTTGATTTTGGCTCAGATCATAATCTCAGGGTCTTGAGATCATGCCCCAAAGAGGGTTCCATGCTGGGTGTGAAGCCTGCTTAAGATTCTCTCTCTCCCTCTGCCATCTCCACAGCCCCTCTCTCCCTCTCTAAAACAAACAAATCAGCAAACAAAAGCCATAAATAGTAGTAATTATTGTTAATGTTATTCCAGTGAAAGGTGAAAAAAGGATAAAAGTAACTGGTTCATAGTCACATAGCCAGTTAGGATTTGAACTCAGGAAGCCTGAGTGTTTGCTTTTACTAACTGGGCTGGTCTGTATTTATCCACTATCTTCCTTGCTCCTTCACTGTATGTCAGTTGCTCACCCTTCCCATTTCTCTTATGTCTTCCAAAAGGCTTCTGTGAATCTTATGCTTTCCTGGACTCCCTCAGAAGTCATGCTTGATGAAACAACTGACTTAATATTTTTAGGCTAGTCCTACTCTTGGAATATATTTTTTTAAGATTTTATGTATTTATTCATGAGAGATACACAGAGAGAGAGGCAGAGACATGGGCAGATGGAGAAGCAGGCTTCATGCAGGGAGCCCGATTTGGGACTCAATCCCAGAACTCCGGGATCACACCCTGAGCCAAAGGCAGACCCTCAATCGCTGAGCCACCCAGGCATCCCTCTTGGAATATTTTTCAAGTAAAATGTTATAAGACTCTAGGAGATTTGCACCATCTGTAAGTGTTTTTGCAGCTCTTTTACTCTGTAAGGAAACCAATATTAAACAGTTAGTTTATTCCATATATATATTCCAATATATAATATATAATTATATATTATTATATATAATATATATTCCATTATATATATATAATGGAATATATATATATGGAATATATATATATGTATAAAATAGAAACAAGCTTAAGAATATTATCATGGAAGGGTGGCAAGACCCACAGACTCAGAATTGGTGTTGTTTTTTAAAAATATTTTATTTATGTATTCATGAGAGACACAGAGAGAAGGGCAGAGACATAGACAGAGGGTGAAGCAGGATCCTCTCAGGGAGTCTGATGCAGGACTCGATCCCAGGACTCTGGGATCATGACCTGAGCCTGAGGCAGACACCACAGACTGAACCACCCAGATGTCCCAGAATTGTTTGGATGTTTTTTGTTTTTTTGTTTTTTATATAGTGATTGCTATATATTCTTCACTGCTGAAAAGGTGCTCTTTGTATTCATAGGCAATCAACTAGATCTTTTGTACCCCCCTCTCAGATGCTCTTCTGTGCATTTGATACCAGAGGAAAAAAAGATAAGGACTCCTTCAGCTTTACTATGCCTAGATAACGTATGCCATTCTTCCTACTTTAGCTTGGGCTAAGGAATACATCATTGTAGATTCTCTGTCTCTCCCTGTGTCTCTCTTACTCTTTCTCTTTCACTGTTTCTGAAAACTCCGTTTATCTCTGTCACTGTCTTTCAATTTCTCTCTCTCTCTCACACACGCCACAGAGGTTGTCCTGAATGGGGGCCTTCCTTTCAATGGCCTTCCTTGATGCCTAAATATCTTCTCTGCCCTACAATTTCCTTTCCTCCAGCCTACTTTCCCTAACTGTGGAAACATGAAGATAGTCTCTGAAATATAGACAGGAATTTCATTGTAATTCTTTTCACAATGTTCCCTTCTTATAACCAGCTCCATGTTACAAAAATTAAAATATGATAATTACCAATCATTTTTCTTGGCTTCCACTATGACACTTCCCTATAGATAACATCAAGACTCATGGCTTAAAGCTCAAATGAGGAAAACCAGTAGATTTATGTAAAGTTCTGAAAAATCCACATTCCAAGTAGAACTTCTTGTATCATATACCACATTCTCATTTCTTTTGAGACAACTATACTAAGGCACTCTTTTATTAAAGTTCTATGTCAAATCCTACATAGGTAATTAGCATAAATATAGAGCAGTAGAAGATAAAACTGGCAAAAATGTCAAATAATTTAAGATCTTACAATAGGTTAAGTATTTTAAAACAGTTTACAACTGTGACAACACATGAACAACTGATGACTATGAAAATGAATGCCACTGCGAACCAGAAGAGAACAACTTGTTTTATCTGAGTAGGGTATTGCACAATTGTATCCCCCCAAGTCCAGTGATTAAAAAGGAGAATTTCAATGTGTGGCATATGTAGAAGCATATCAAAAGGACATAGCTCTGAGATCTAAAGGTAATATCCAGATGTTTAAAAGTTTGCAAAGAGACATAATAAGCTATTGTTATCAGTGAGATAATTTAGTCTGAAGCATTATAGCTTCTAGAATCTTTCTATACCCATTTTCAATATCTAATGAGTCTTCAAAACATGGAGCCCCCCAAATATGCATTAAATATCCATAAGGATTTTCTTACTTTGAGCATGACTCAATGAGCACACAGAACATGTATTTTGCAATTTCATTTGTTAGAACACATCACTCCCACCACTCCTTCTAAAAGAATAGAAGGAAGTTATTTGCTTACATAATTGAAAAATTCACAAGTGGAAAAGGCTACATACAAGGCTTTATCAGTCATTTAGTGATATCACCATTTCCACAAGGTGGGAAGAGAGACTTTGTTTCATTAAACATTTAAATCTTTACACACATAATACTGAAACTTTCTCTGTGGACAGGAGGATTCTGTGCACTGAAGATTTTAATTGAACGTGTAGTTCAGAGCTAATGCTATGAAATGGGATGAGATGACATAATTTTTACAGCCAATCAGGGGCCACCCTTAATGCTGAGAACACTATCATGATCACCTAGGTCTTCAGCATAAGTGGGCAGGAGACGAATGAGTTTTCAGAATGTAAAAATACCCATTGAAGATATACAAATAAAACATCCTTAAAAAAAAGAAGAAAGAAAGAAAGAAAGAAAGAAAGAAAGAAAGAAAGAAAGAAAGAAAGAAAGAAGGAAAGAAAGAAGGAAGGAAGGAAGGAAGGAAGGAAGGAAGGAAGGAAGGAAGGAAGAAGAAAGAAAGAAAGAAAGAAAGAAAGAAAGAAAGAAAGAAAGAAAGAAAGAAAGAAAGAAACCTGTAAAGTTTTTCTAGTTAAAAAAATTGTAATTTAGGGGAATATTTCACTATAATTCTGATTGATGGCGTGGCTGTTTCTTGTTATGCTAATAGTAACCATTTTTGAGTTGCTCTTAGCCTTTGTCCTTTCTGATTTTATTCTTGCCTTCTCAGTAAATACGCATAGGTAGCATTTGGTCATTTGGTAGAAGTAATAAGATTGCTGAATAGCTATAGACCCTTTGCTAAGCAGATCTATGAGTGCCAGATATTGATCTAGCAATGTACTGGCTCAAATCCATTTTAATTTGCCTTTCCATTTTTATCTTCCTATGGGGGGCTACATTTCTGCCTAGTATGCTAGAAAATAAACTCATTGTTAATTATAGTGCTTGTATTTTTCCTTATAGCTAGCAAGAGCAGCATTGACATTAAACTCTGCGATATAAAATAATGCCCATACAGAAAATTAATATGATTAGATTTTTTATACATGAGCCATACTCTTGTCATTTATTTAATTTCAGAGGAAATTAAAAATAGCTATATTCTACAGTCCGGAGCACAGCAAGTCAAGATGGTCTTGGATAGCTAGTCTGTATTATAGTGCATACAATGTGACAGAAGCCCAGTACTGCTATGGAGTTTGTTAGTGAGAAAATAAGACATAATTATGGCACATGAATCTATACCTCTTAAAATGAAAAAAAAATCTTAGCAAGAGGCAAAGTCCAGATAATTCTTTTTAAGTTATTATTAAGCTATAAATAAAACTCACTATCCATCAATATACTAACTACAGTTGAGAGTCACTAAATATTTGAGAATCATCAAATTTTAAGAGTTGCCTCTGGATACTCCTATAGCATATTGAGCAGATATTGGCATTTTGAGTTTATTGGAGGAAAAATGGAAACTCTTGCTGAATTTGACTTTCAGCAGTCTCAATGTTAGCTTGGTCATATCTATGTAGACACTGCACACAATACACAGCAGAAATCCCCTAAGACAGAAAGTGAGGCAGTTAGCAGATTGTCATCATTGTCAAAAGAGAAAAACAGAGGAGGGTTAATTTTAATTTCTTCTGAGAGTATAATAGCAATCACCTTTTCAAAACAGACCAGTCTATTTATTAATATAATATATAAATTAAGATTTTCAGTAACATTTAAGAATGTATAATATGCTGAATTTAGGAATGTTACTTTTGAACATGACAGATTACTTAGATTTTATAATAATAAAATTATGAAAGATATTTACATCTAGTCATCAAGTCATTTGACTGCTGTCAAATAACACAGTATTTTGTAAAATGTAATTAGCTGCAAAATAATTTAAATATGTTAAAGGTAGGAGATTTTGTTGAATCAAAACAATTTTAACTGGGATCATAGTCGTGTTACCTATTGTTCATTGTCTAAAAAGCAGAGTTTTAATATTTTGTTGTTTTTGATTGCTTAAGGAGGGAAGTAAAACTTGTCTAGATTATTCCATCTAGCCTTCCTTTCATTAAATGTGTGCAAAGTTTACTCACAAAAGCTGTTAATGAGTTGTTAGACCACCTCTTTAAAAATATGTCATGAAAATGAAAACCATAGAACTCCTGGATTAGTTCTTTCCATTCCTATTATGCAGTTAAATAAAATATAATAAAATAATCTTGCTCTAGTTAATTCAAATCCAAAGACAATGTGAAGTACTTCCTTCAAAATTTAACTTACAACAGAACTGTTGCTTTAGGGAATTGGGGCTAGAAGCCAGCCTCAAAGAGTGTAAGAACTGAGTGGAAAAGTGAATCTGATTTTTTTTTAAATTTTGGATATGTTTCCATCTCAATATTTATGTATGTGTGTAAGTACATAATCAGTGCTTTTGATGATAGATAGCATTACCTCTTTTTTTGTATATAAAATAACATACTTAACTAATACCTTGTGGATACATAAGTTTTTTGTGATATTCATAAAAATAAATGTCACAAACATCCTTTAATAGATACATATGCATACTTGTGAAAATTTGTTTTCAGGATAAATTACTAAAACTCTAATTGCTCATTATATTAGGCACATACATATTTTCACATTTGTTACACCCACCAAAAAGTTATTCTAATTTCTAATCCTATTAACCATTATACAGAGATACTAATTTCTCTTATAATTTTATTTTAGTTTTGGAATTCAAAAGAGATTAATGCAACTTTTTACAATATTAAGTAACATCTCATTTTTAAATGACTTGGAAGTTTGAAATTAAATTCTTACGTGTGTGGGCTAAAATGAGTATAAAGCACTTAGCAAATATTGTATCTACTACTTTTACATTGAAAAGTCTAAAAATTATGATATTTAAAAATACTTTTTTCCAGCAAAATCACTGGAAAACTATAAAAATCTTTTTTTGATTAAAGTGTAATGAGTAACATTATAATGTGTTATCAATCTGAAAATGTTACTTATATCCACTTTTGCATTTATTCAGAAAAGATACTATAAATCCATACAATAGTGACAGATTTCTTCAGTTTAGCTGTTGAAGAAAATTATCTAATGTATTAAATATTCTGTGTATGCCTGAAAGGTAGCACGGTTTTCCCTTTTCTGGGGACTGCAGTTTAAGTCTGATATCAGAGCATCCTGTGTATTCAGGTTGGTGAAATGTGAAATGTTCTGCTTGATGTCATTAATTGTAGCACTAAAGAGATGCAGACTTCTAAATCAATAAAAAGGTGTGATATATGGACTGATACAGAGGTTCTGATATGCGATTTCCCTTCCATATGATTAAATAAAAGCACTGGCAATTTCTTCTTGTATTTGTAAGACATTCTGGCATTCACAAACCCAGTAAGTAACAAATACGGACAAACTGATTTGTAATGATTTCTTTCCCCACTCCCTCATACACACACACACACACACACACACACACACACTCACAGATAAAGAGCGCCAGAGAATCACTTTATTCTGTATTACTGTATTGACCAAACCAGTCTGGTCATGCTTTCCCTGTTAAAATTTATATTCTTTAGAACAAAAGTAAAATGTTCTTGAAGCTAATGTAGTCCAAGAAACAAACACTTTTACCCAGTTGGTTTCCAAATATATGTGTTCAGTTAAAGTCTGTGAGGGAGCTAGTGGGGTGTTTGCTAAATCCCTTTGACATCACTTCAGCCAAGATTTGCTTTGAATTTCTAAGGCTCTCTGTTGTTTCAGATGAACTGGAACAGAGCACTACCTGCAGGGGAACTTCTCCACGGGCATGCTGAAATTTTACTATCAGAGGATCAAGATCATCTTGTCTGTCTTTGTTTTGAATTAGGGTAACAAAAAGATCTTGGTCCATTATTCAGACTGAACTGAGGTGAATTCCTCCATTTAATCATTTAATCCCAGTTTAAGAACTAATCTAGTCCATGTTGCTTATGATTAGCAAAACAATCACATTTGTTTATTAAAATGTGGAAATTTTTATGTGGCTATTACTGTTATTAACATTCAATATTATATTTGGTTTTAGGTTTCTGTATGACAAATGAGGATATGTTGGATTCTATTTCCACTCACCTTCTAACATGGAACTTAAACCTGTGTGTACCTGTTATCTAGATAACACTACATAATATATTCTGTTCAGTTTTAATTTTTATTTACAGAGGTGTATATAACTAGGCTTCTGGATACAGTGTAAGTAAAATTTTTAAATGTGTAAGTTAAAAATAATTGCATATTTTTTCTTTTTACATTGTTAGAAGTACTTAGTTCAAGAAGTGATAACACAACCTAGAGAATAGAGAAAAAGATCTAATGCATGGGGTAGTACCATTAATGACTCAGCTTGAGGTGGTGATAAGGAGAAAATGTATTTACTTTAGAGAGCATTATGGAAAGCATTCACCTCCTGCTTCCTGGTGTTATTTCTATAAATTATTAGTTCTCTGTACTGGGAGCAGTCTAACACAGAATATGGGGACTCTCACATTCTTTTGACTTGTCGCAGGCTCAAGCTGTGATGACTAACCCTTTTACTCCTAGATGGCCTACAGAGAAGTTCTCTGGCTGATTTCAGATATTATTTTTTTCACAGTAAGAATGCTAGTAGAATAGGCAGGAAGAATATAATGAAGTAAAATTCTGTTCTCTTTTCCTCCCCTCTAGGTATTTTCCAACTGGCAGGTTTTGTTGTGGTTGCTGATAAAAATAAGCTATACCTGTTCCAACCCAGTAAGAGGTCAAGATATTAGAGACATAATAGAAGTTTTTGGTCACATATCAACCTTATCAGTGAGACCTGGCCTGACCCTCTTACCCTCACTACCACACATGTCATATTACAATTCAAATAGTTTCTGTAGAACTCTTGATCCTCTTTTCTGTTGTCTATTTTTATAGTATGCTCTCATACTGGATAATGTGTTATATTATTTGCTTATTTGTCAATCTCTCTTCTAAATGATTACCTAGTGGGCATATTTTTTTGTTTTTGTCACTGATGTATTCCCAGTAGCTAGAACAGTGCCTGGTACATAGTATCCACTTAACAAATATTTGTTGGGATGCCTGGGTGGCTCAGCTGTTGAGCATCTGCCTTTGGCTTAGGACATTATCCCAGAGTTCTGGGATCGTGTCCAGCATCAGGCTCCCTGCATGGAGCCTGCTTCTCCCTCTGCCTCTCTCTCTCTCTCATTGTGTGTCTCGAATGAATGAATGAATGAATGAGAGTGAATGAATGAATATTTGTCAAATAGAATAAATCATTTTGTAACTATAGAACTCCCAAAGGAAAATGTTTGGTGTCTCCTTTCCATCTCTCCTGAGATAGGACAGAGTCAAGCACCTTCCTGTCACTGGACCACAAGTGAAGGGGCTATGATGAGAGGAATACAGGATGGGTGGTTAGAAGTGCAGCCTCCAAAACCACACAGTATCTTGGCTTCATTTCCTAATCATATGATCTTGAAAAAATTGCTTGAAAAAATCTCCATGGCACATTTTCTTCACTTGACATCTTATATCACACTTTAACTCAGTTTTCAGGATTACATAAACTATGTAGATAATAATTCCCTCATAGTTATTATCAGGACCGATACGTAACTGCTTTTCACAAAGAACACAGTGCAGAAAGCAGCAATGCCATTAGACTATGGTGTCCTGGATTTTCTGCACTTTTTTACTATTATAATTATTTTTTGTATTTGGGGACAATCACATGGGAGGAAAATAAATCTTTTACTAGGAAAAATTTCCCTCTACATGAAATCACAGGTATTAGATGCTGAAAATAGGTATGAATTAGCTTACAACTCAATGAACTAAAACAAAGATGCTTCTCCTTTTTATTTATTTTTAATTTACATTTATTCCCAAGAAATTATTAAAAGTCAGTTAGCAAGAAAACTATTGACAAACTCAGTAGTGAGTTCTGTTTTTTTTTTTTCGTTTTTTTTTTTTTTTTTTTTAGATTTTTTTTATTTATTCATGAGACAGAGAGGGAGATAGAGAGAGAGAGAGAGAGAGAGAGAGAGAGGCAGAGACATAGGCGGAGAGAGAAGCAGGCTCTTTGCAGGGAGCCTGATGTGGGACTTGATCCTGGGACTCCAGGCCCCAGGCCCTGGGCCAAAGGCAGATGCTTAACTGCTGAGCCATCCAGGGATCCCCAAGTTCTGGGTTTTTTAATTGTCATTTTCACTTGGAAAGTAATGTGTGAGGAATTTGCATTTAGAATATAAATTGCCAAAATTATTATGTTTGGTTCTGACTTTTTCTCATGCTTTGTAAACTTTATAGATGAGGGTCTCACAATGTAATAATTTAATATATTCTGTGACTCATTGCAACTTTGGAAAGTAAGACACTTGAGAACCTTTGTGTTGTAAAGTTCCGCTTTGGAAGTTTTTAGGAAATGAGAGAATATGATGGACTTGTACCAGTTATATTACAAACAAGTCTGGTTTGGATAAGACATAGCAAAGGGGAGATAATATAACAACTAAATTTTATTTATAAAATTAAAGTAAAACATTTCATTTCATTTCAGTGAGTTTTTTTTCCTCCCCCCTCTATGGTAGCAAAATATTCAGGAAATCTCTCTGAACATGGCAAAAAGATTCCATCAGTAATGTTGTGACATATTAAATTATTGTCAATAGAATATTTGCTATTATATGGAACTCATTTTATAACCCTGTCTCGGGAGTTTGGATGCACAAAAGAGGAGAAAAAGGCATATAATTTGAGGTGGAAAACAGAATAATGACTTCTTGACAATGGGAGTAGTTTTAAGAGCATGTTCCACATACACTTAGAGTGTCTGAAGCTCACATTGCCAAGCAGAAGACACCTTATTCTGGCATTATATTTTTTTTTCTGTACTTTTTGTTTCCTCTCTAAAATACCCCATCTGTTTTTATACATTATCTGCTTTTACCCATTACCTTTTGTAATGTACTTAACAATGTTATTTTTAAGTTGTGATCTGCTCATCTCAACTTCTCAATTATCTGTCTCCTTTATTGATTTTGTTTTTTGTTTTGTTTTGTTTTGTTTTGTTTGCTTGTTTTTTCACTGACTGTGGGTCATACTGCTGTTTGTTTTGCTTTATTTTTGTATTTTAGACATTTTACATAAAACAAGAATAGAGTATAATGTAATTTAGTTTTATCCCCAGAAAAGTGATGAGAAGAAACTGTGCATGATAGTAAGGGTAACAATCAAACATATGAACAAGAGTTTAGCATGGGATCTAGGAGGCAGACTTCCAAGATGCTCACCATGATTCCCTCTTCTCCCAGCACTATCCCCACTTGTTCTTCTCCCCTCGAGTATGAGTGGGACTCTTAAGTATGATGGGGATTCACTCCTGGGTTAATTTCCATTACATGGCAAAAGGGAAGGATTTTTTGTAGGTGTTCAGGTGACAAAAGAGTTGATTTTTGACCAAATCAAAGGAGGGATTATCCCAGTTATACTGTCTGATACATTCAGATAGGAGCCCTTCAAAAAGGTCAATGATTCAAAGGGAGAGAGATATTCCTGCGCCCTTTAATGAAGTGACCTGAAATTTTGTGGCACTTCAGAAGGCTTCTGATTACTGAGAGCAGGCAAGACAACAGGCAAGAAAACAGGGACTTCTGGCTTACAACCACAGGGAAATGGCTTCTGTCAGATGAGCTTGGAAGATGACCTTGAGCCTCAGATGGAAGCACAACCTTGGCCAATGGCTTGATTGCCATCTCTGAGCAGAGGACTCAACTAATCCACCCCCAGACTCCCAAACCAGGAAAACTTAGACATAGTAAAGCTGTGTCCCTTCTAAAGCTGCTGATTTAAGACAGTATGTTCTACAGTGATAGAAAACTAATTTATGGCATTTTTGGCAACATTCATTTATTTCACCGTGGCTTACATGTGTGGAAACTGGGATCAGGACATTTTCAACCCAGACACCAGCTTTTAACTGTAGGAGATCTGTCTCTGCTTTGCAGACCATCGCCAGCTTTTAGTTTGCTACAGACATTACTTGGCTCCCAAGTTCTGTCCCTGGCTTTCTGTACCTCTAGAAATTCTTTCTACACTCTTTGCTTTGCCTGGGGGGAATTTTCACTCTGATTTTGCCACTGCTTGTAATTGGTCATTGGTACACCTAAGGGGCATTTCTTCTATTGCTTCTATCCTGCCACAGCCTTTGTTGGGCTGTAGTGGCACTCAGGCCCTGGATGCTGTGTAGGTAGTATCTGTCAGCTTTCCTGCTTTGCCTTTAGTCTTTTAACAGCCATGGTGATGCATTTCTGAAAGGCTCTGTTCAGCTTTGGTCTGTCATAGTTTTTCTGCCATGTCCAAAGATTGTGACTTAGGAAAAATTCTAAGAGTTTCTTGAATCCCGTAAGGGCGATTTCTCTCAATCACTCTGTCCTGCCTTGAACCATTGGCAAACACTAAATCACTACCAGACTCTATATTAGGGTTTCTCAAATTTTTTATTTATTTTTTTATTCTTTTAAATATTTATTTATTCATGAGATACACAGAGAGAGAGGCAGAGACACAGGAAGAGGGATAAGCAGGCTCCTTACAGGGAGCCCGATGTGGGACTCGACCCTGGACCCGGGATCATGCCCTGAGCCAAAGGCAGACCCTTAACCGCTGAGCCACCCAGGTGTCCCATGGGTTTCTCAAATTTTTTAGACTTTTTTCCTAATAACCCCCACAACATCTTAATGCCATGGATAAACTGTGCATCTGTTTACATACTGTGTGTGTTTCTGTGCTTTATACATAAGAAGAGTAAGATTTTTTCACCACTTGAGAACCAATTTTTACCCCCTAATGGGTGACAACATTGTCTTATTGATAATATATGTATGAGGTCAAAACCCTATGGGACAAAATTGGTGCATAAGTGCCTTGATCACCTCCTCTTCATCCTTCATGACAAAGGGATTCCCACTCTAGAGTTATTGGGATCACTGAACATATGACACACGCTAGACAGATGACATTGAGAGTAGTTTATTAGTCATATATATTCACTCAAGGGAGAACAATCTCACTTGTCTTTTAAGATCACTCGGTGTTGCACTCTGGAATAGAATGAACAACCAAGAAGCATGAGAGGCAGGCTTTGTAGTGTCAGGGCGGTGAGGTGACCTTAGGTTCCCACAAGGTGATATGATTGACTTAGGTTGAAGACCATTACTCATTACTCTGCAATAAGCAGTAACTGTGTTTGGTCTATTGATAAGGTGGATTGTTTAGCTAGGACGCTTGTATTTGGGAGCAGAGTAGAGAGTAGAATTTATAGTTAGATCACTCAAGCCCCTTCTGATTTTATCAAATGTCAAGGCAGTACATAGCATGAACCATAATTTTAGGTATTATATCACAGTGAAGGTGTGTTGCTTTGTGCCTGGAGTTCTTTGAAATTCTGATCCTTCAAGCTAGCCTATTAAAGCAATGAAATTTTGACTAATTTCTACTTCTCCCTTCCATAGAAAATTCACACTTCCACCCTCCAAGGGATAAGAGATGATGTTAGTGAAAGATCTATTCATTCCTGAGGTTCATCTCTTTTTGGACCTTAATTTATTTTTCTTTTCACCTCTAAATCTCTAATAGATTTAAATACACTAATATTTATAGTGTATTCAGTTTATCATCATTGTTAGCATGGGGGAAATTATCTCTGGTAATACTTTATGTCCTAAATGGAATCATAACTTAGATATGTCTCGTAGGAAATTCATGAGGGTATCATTCTATGTTATATTACAAATTTTATGTATTTTACTTAAATTTATGGTAGTGAACATAGAGAAAAATAGAAATGTTTCATATAATTCTAGATTTGTTTAAAATAATTGAATATATATAACCAATTTTTAATAAGAGCTAAGTTTCCTGTGGATAATATTATTGAGAGGCATGGTGGACAGAATGATGCTTACTCCCTCTTCTAAGATATCATTTCCTGATGCCTAGAATCTGCTAATATGTCATTTTCTGTGGCAAAAGGGACTTTGCACATGGTTGAAGTTACAGATTTTGAGATGGAGAGATTATTTGGGATTATCTAGATGAGTCCTTGTAGGAGTCAATAAACGCAGAAAGTCACTTCCTGCTAGGATCAGCAACAAAGATATGACTATGGAATAAAGATGATGAACATGAAACACTGTTTGCTTTTAATATGGAGGATGAAGTCATAAGCTAAGGAATACAGATAACCACTAGAAACCTAAAAAAGACCATGAAAGAGATACTCGCTTAGAACCTTCAAAAGAGACACAGCCTTGCTAATCCTTTGATTGTAGGCCAGTGAGACACATGTTGGACATCTGATCTCCAGAATTGTAGGATAATAAATTTCTGTTGTTTTAAACAACCAAGGTTATGGTCATTTGTTATGGTAGCAATAGAACATATGTACAAGAAATGATAGAAATGTTTGTTCTTTCCCTAGCCATAAAATGCTAATTATAGACCACAAAAACCTCACATACAACTTTTTAAACATTTGTTTAATTTAATTTCAGTTAGTTAACATACTGTGTTATATTAGTTTCAGGTGGACAATATAGTGCTTCAACCTTTCCATACAACACCTAGTGCCCTTTACAACTGCACCACTTAAGCCCCATCACCTACTTCACCTATGTCCCCACCCCTCTGCTAACCATCAGTTTGTTCTCTATAATTAAGAGTCTGTTTCTTGCTTTGTCTGTCTATCTCTGTCTCTCTTATTTTTTCCTTATGCTTGTTTGTTTTATTTCCTGCATTCCACATACGAGTGAAATCATATAGTATTTGTCTTTCTCTGACTAATTTACTTTGCTTAGTTAGTGTAATACTCTCTAGTTCCACCCATGTCATTGCAAATGGCAAGATTTAATTCTTTGCATGGCTGAATAATATTTTATTGTATATATCTCTCTATCTCTATCTACCACTTCTTATCCATTCATCAATCCATGGACACTTGGGCCACTTCCATAATTTGGCTATTATAAATGATGCTGCTATAAATGTAGGGGTGCATGTATCCCTTTGAATTAGTGTTCTTGTACTCTTTGAGTAAATACCCAGTAGTGTGATTCCTGGATCATAATAAACTAGTTCATCTTTTCATGTGTCTCTTGGCCATCTGGATGTCTTCTTTAGAGAAATGCCTCTTCATGTCTTCTGCCCATTTTAATTGGATTTTTTTGTTGTTGTTGTTTTTGGATGAGGATTTTATAAGTTCTTTAAATATTTTGGATACTACCCTTTATTGGATGTGTCATTTGCAAATATCTTCTCCCATTATAAAAGTTGCCTTTTAGCTTTGTGGAGTGGGTGATTTTATTTCTTCCTTTGCTATGCAGAAGCTTTTTTATTTTGATGTAGTCCCAATAATTTATTTTTGATTTTGTTTTCCTTGGCTCCAGATACATATCTAGAAAGATGTTCCTATGGCTAATGTCAAAGAAGTTACTGCCTGTGTTCTTTTCTAGGATTTTTATGATTTTCTGTTTCTTTATTCCATTTTGAATTTATTTTTGGGTATGGCATAAGAAAGTGGTCATGTTTGATTCTTTTATATGTTGCTGTCCAGCTTTCCCAGCACCATTTGTTGAAGAAATTTTCTTTTTCCCATTGGATATTGTTTCTTGCTTTGTCAAAATTAGTTGACCATATAGTTGTGTGTCCATTTCTGGGTTTTCTATTCTGTGCCATTTATCTATGCATCAGTTTTTGTGCCTTTGCCATGTTGTCTTGATTACTATAGCTTTGTAATATAACTTCAGGTCTGGAATTGTGATGCCTCCAGCTTTGGTTTTCTTTTTCAGGATTGCGTTTGTGGTTCCAAAAAAATGTTAGGATTGTTTGTTATAGGTCTGTGAAAAATGTTGTTAGTATTTTGGTAGGGATTGCATTAAAGTTATAGATTGCTTTCTGTAGTATAGACATTTTAATAATATTTGTTCTTCCAATCCATGAGCATGGAATATCTTTCCATTTCTTTGTGTTGTCTTCAATTTCTTTCATTAGTGTGTTATAGTTTTCAGAGTACAGGTCTTTTCATCTCATTGGTTGGGTTTATTTCAAGATATCCTATAATTTTGGCTGCAATTGTAAATGGGATTTTTTTTTTAAATTTCTCTTTCTGCTTCTTCATTATTGGCATATAGAAATACAATAGATTTCTACACATTGATTTTGTATCCTATGGCTTTACTCAATTTATTTATGAGTTCTAGGAGTTTTTTGGTAGAGTCTTTAGGGTTCTCTCTATATATTATCATATGATCTGTAAAGTTTTTACTTCTTGCATATCAATCTGGATGTCTTTTCTTTTTGTTGTCTGATTGTTGTGGCTAAGACTTCTAGACTATGTTAAGTAAAGTAGTGACAGCGGACATCTTTTTCTTGTTCCTGACCTTAGAGGAAAATGTCTCAGTTTTTCTCCATTAAAGAAAATGTGGGTTTTTCATTTATGGCCTTTATTATGTTAAGGTATGTTCCCTCCAAACCTACTTTGTTTAGGGTTTTTATCATGATGCATGCCGTACTCTATCAAATGCTTTTTCTGCATCTATTGAAGTGATTTATGCTTCTTATTCTTTCTCCTATTGACGTGATAAAATCTAGCTAATTTGTAATGGGGTAAATGTGCCCCATTACAAAATTTCTTAGTGGAAGAAAGGCTTTATGCTTTGTGACGATTTCACAAAGACTTTCCAGGTTTTCTTGAGTTTAGGCATTTGATCCCCCCTCTGCATTTGTGTAATTGTATTTTGATATGTATAACATATATTACTCTTAATTTCACCAATAGACCTTTAGCATTTGTTCTTCCTCCAAAGTGCCATATGCTATATTTTGAAAAATCAAAACATCATGTTCCTTTGATAAAGAAAGAAGTGTAGCATTTGCAGGATATAAACATGTAAGCCAATAGCTTGCCCCAATGCACACATAACCCTTCACCATCAGGCATATCTATAGGTCCCTGGACACAGTTCCACCCCTTGTCGTCCCTGGAGTAGGACGAGGCCAATTCCCCACAGGTCTGAACTGACTTCAGAACTTGTCCAGAATTTCAATTCAGCAGTCCCTGGATATCTTCCAGGACCCAAGTTGGGGAAAAAAAAGCTTATTCCATTAACTTGTATATCCTTAATATCCTCATGACTGGCACTTTTCCCAAAGCAGGGCTCCATATCATTGCATATACCAAAGTGTCTTTTTTTCTAAGAAATCTTATTTTCTTGAGGAAACACACTGTGCAAGTTCATTTTGACAGTGACTAGTTACAAGACAAAAATCTCCTTAAGCAGTGTAATCTTATCTTTCAGTGTTTAGCTTACCAAAATGACAGAGCTTACATTTTCATTACTATTTGGAGCAACAAAAGAAATTTTGTATAAAACTACAGGGGATAACCAGGGTCCTTGGGCCTTATATACTCATGGCCCTCAGTGATCTGAATTGGAAGGTGAATGTAGAATTTGACAAGAATCTTTGAGAGTAAAAAGAGAGAGAGAAGAATAAGAATGAAAGTCTCTGAAAATAATAATAACTAGAATTTTATAAATGACATAGCTAATTTGGATTAGGGAATAAAAATAATATTTAACTCTGATGAATCTTTAAGTTACATAAGTTAGAAAGAAATGTGGGTATTCAGCATATGCCTGAGTATTTAATCTTTGTCTTCTAAGTGGATTCCTGGGTAGAAATGATAACAGAAGAAAGATACTTTATACTAGAGAAAATTGTCACAGGGAAAGCTTGGTACTTAAAAAAAAGAGAAAGGAGAAATTATACCTGGTAAATTTTAAATAACAAAACAAATCAGAAACCTGAAATACTTATCTATGAGATATTTATTTACTTATTTATTTTTTAACCTATCCACTCAATGATCATGTCAAAGTACCATTTCTTGGGGACACAGATGTTGAAAAGCAGAGATTTTTATCTGAAAAATTTTCACATTTTTACAGAATAAATTAATTTTTTTCATTAAATCTATAATGAATATAGAATAAAATGGTATCTAATAAAATGTCAATCATTAATGTATACTAATCTTACATTAAAATGGCACCAGATTAAAGTTTTTTAAATGCACATTTATCTTAATAAAGCACTTTTGATGCCAGCTTCTGGGCCTGAGCACCAGAAGGGGGTCCTACAGGACCAGCCAAGAGGGTCTTTGGCTTAGCACAGGATAGAAATCAAACAGGAGCAGAGAGAAAGTGAGAACAGAATTTGTTAAAGAGATAGAGAAAAGGTAGATATTGATAGAGCATTTTGGAGACTCAGAAAGCATAGAAGAGCAGGTCTCATCTCAGCTTGGGGTCTGGGATTTTACTGAGAACTGTGGTCAGGTGTGTGTACCTTCTCAGGCATCCAGAAATAAAGATGAGTGTTTCAGTGTCCTCCATAATTCACATATGCCCTAGAGCCAGGAGTTGGAAAATGTTCATGACAATCCCTCCCAGTTACTTCTTAGATGTTATTTATTGTGCTGGAGGACTCCAAAGAAATCATTAACTTTTTGAACTTTACAAAGAGGACATGTATTAATCTGTACAGGATGTGTGGGCTGGGAGTGCAAGTCCTAGGAAGAATAGAAGCAGGAAAAGGAGCAAAAAAGTTCTTTCATGGAGTTCCTTCAGTTTCCTTATCTCACTTTTAATCCCCAACACAACCAGTATTTGTGAGCTAGTGGTGCTGAACTTAACTGCAAAATAGTTGTAGCTACCATTGAAATCGTGCTATCAAATCAGTTATTTCTTGTTTATGTTTGGAACATTGTTTTCTCTCCCCTCATCTCCTTTCTTCATGTGTGACTGAACATGGATATCCTTCTCAGTCACATCTTTTCTATGAGCCAGCTACTCGTAGCTTACCTTCAGGAGCACTCACCAGTCTCCAAGCTATTGAACAAATCATTTCCTCCACAGGACACACACTGGCATAGCAGTAGTGCTCTTAAGAAAATATGTTCCTTTGAAAACCTACTGTCAAGTCCCTGAATGCCTCAAAAGACTAGAAGCTTTCCTCAATTTCTAAGAAGGTGACCAAGCTGTTACTTCTGACCAGATCATGTGGTCACCAGAAGTTTCTTCACTAATCTTCAGAGATTCTAGTCCTCAGATCTTATCTTCTATTTTGTTCTTATAGGCTTCTTACTTCTTAGGGACCAGGATCTACACCTGTTTTACTCTCTGTATCAACAACTCCCCCCACCAAAGTTTACTTAACAAAGTGCAATAATTGAAACTTACTGTGTCAGGCATTCTTTTAGGCATTTGGAAATATTGTGGATGGGCATGGGGAGGAGCATGTGGAAATAAACAAAAAAACCATACAAAGATCATCTGAGGGGAGAAGGGGACTGACAACGGACAATAAAGATAACATTATTATATGTAAAATAATCAACTGCTTAAAGAATAGGAAATAAAAAAAAAAAGAATAGGAAATAAAAACAGTGTCAGTTTGGGTGTGATTTGAAAATTTACATTAAGCAGACACATTTTTAAGTTAATATTTAAGCATGTGTTTGGAGACTCCCTCTTCACTGCCACTATCATCTATTGGGAGATGTGTACAAGATAATATCAATTCTCAAACCTGGTTTCATGCTTCTTTTATCTAACTTTTTTTTTTAACCCTTCTAGATAACTATCCTAACCTATGATGTGTCCCAATCAACAGTGCTCCTAGCATATGCTTTCCCAGTGAAAGTCTGCATACATTTAATCTTGGATTTTCCATATGTATTAACATTGTTGTAAACTCTCCAAGGTATCTTGACTCACTAATCTTAGTCTTGAAGGATAGAGATGAATAGAACATGTTTACTGTTGGAAAGGTAGCATGTCTCATTAAAAAGAGGAAATTAGCCAAGAAATCTGGCTTTTTATAGAAAGCTGGCTTTCAGAAGGACTAAAGTGTAAAAAGTGAAAATGAGTGGAGCGAGAGAAGGTAGGAAGAGCTAGATCCTTCAAATTTACCAATTCAGGAAATCATACTATGTAGAAAAAACTTTGCTAAGCTTGGTGAGAAGTAAAGAAATCACTTAGGAGACTATTCCAATGGTCCAGGTAAAATATTATGGTTAAAAAGTTTAATAATTGTTTGTTCTATATCGTTAAGAATCTTTTTTCCTCCCCCCCATGTTCATTTGTTTTATTTCTTAAATTTCTTCTACATATGAGTGAAGTAATATAGTATTTGTCTTTCTTTGACTTCTACTGGAGGGGAGGTGGGCGGGGGATGTGTTAAATGGGCGATGGGGATTAAGGAGGGCACTTGAGCCCTAGGTGTTGTATATAAGTGATGAGTGACCAAGATTCTACACCTGAAACTAATATTGCACTGTATGTTAAGTAGGTGGAATTTAAATAAAAACTTGGAAAAAAAAGAGAAACATATGGACAAAAAGTTTAATAATTGTTGAAAATGAAAGAAAGGCAGTGAGACAAATACGAAATGAATGAAGTTATGTATAAAAGAAAATAAAAATCCAAAGTCACAAATTTGACTAAGGATTAAATGGAAATGTACTGGATTCTTTGGACAGTGCAACATAAAAGTAACAATGTTATAGTTACTGGTAATAAGTAGATTGTATGATATAATTTTTATGAGGATGCGATACATGAAATATTAAGTGACAATTATGAAATAACGTATTCAATGAAAGAGCTAACTACAAGATAAAACCAAATACTTGAATGTCAACAGTAGTTATAGAGAAATTCTATTATTTTAGAACACTATTCCACTCATACTAGGAATAAAACAAATATTTAAAATAGGTAAATGTAACTTCACATAATATGTAAATACTAGTTTGATAAAATCATGAATAGAAATATCAAATGTTATAATAATATTTTATAATAAACACATTAATGAAATTGCTATAAAATTAAAATCTAATCTATGTTTAATTTGACATAAATAATCCAATGAGTAAAAAAATATTAATGAGTAAGACTAGCCAGGGGATTTAAATAGGCAGGCAAAATTTTGTACACACACATATTAAAATACGCCATGAAATGGAAGTATTTAAAATCTAATTCCCTGATATAAGTTTAGAGAGATAATTGATAGATGCATTATTTTAACATACTTTATCATAATACATTAAATGATAAAGTTAGTTGCATAAATTTATGAAGTAATAAAGTGTATTAATTTCTGATATTGGGCTAAATGAGGTGTTTGAGAGAAATTTAATGAAATTATATTTTTTCTCCCACACAATATATGCCACATTATATTCCAGGTAAATCAAGTAGTAAAATGTTAAAAATAAGGATTTATGTATTATAAGTGAATATAGGTCAATATACAGTGAATCTTTGTGTGTGAAATTTTTTTTAACTTTTAGAAACATCCTTTTAACTAAAGAATAATTTAAAAAATAATAAGCAAAATATGTTGTAAAAATTTTTGTAACTAATGTGAAAGACAAATTAATAACATCATTAAAAATTGTCATCTCATACACATCAAGGTTTAAGTACTAATAACCAAAAAAATAAATGTAAAGAGTCATAGTTCACTTTAGAGAAATGTACATAAATTACATAAAATATGTTCCAATTTTGGAGCGGTTAAGACATTCAATTCATCACACACAAAAAAGGTAAAATAATAAGATTGTTACCTATACACTAAAATTGAAAGTGTATATTATTAGAGTGTTTTTTTTAAAAAAAACTTCTCAAACCTATGTATTAAAATTTATTTTAATTTTTCAATAATTGCATTTATTTATAAGGCATCTTAAAATAAGAAACAGATTTCTCTACTAAGAATTCCACTTCAAATATGGTTAATTTCCAAGGTAGTTTTGGAAAATTGATTTGGTGATTATATTATAGCACATCTTTGCATTTATAAAATAATGACTATGGATTGTATAAATATTAACTAATGACTGAATTGGGAATCATAAGTGTGTATGTCATGAGAGTAATTGCATTCAATTTAGAAGGGTCAAAATATATGTCTTATGCATTCGGAGGATGCAGTAAACACCAATTATTTAATTAGCACAAAGTTATGTCTTGAAAATAGGCATTTCTTATAAAAGTAGATAGCAAAATCGGTTGAAATAAATATATGACATCACTGTTTGAGATTCCATTAGCATTAGCATTCTTAAATTCAAATTTCTCTTGTCAAATATTTTCATATTATATTTTTAAAATTTACTTTTGTGTAAAAGAATTTAAAAGATATGTGGTGAATTTGAAATATCATATCATACTACTACTGACAGATTCTTCAAACGTGTTAAAAAATGAATCCCATGAGTAACCCTGGGAAATGATTTTCTGAGATATAGAAAGCACCACACTCCTCTAACTCAAAGAGATTTTGAATGCAATTGAAAACTGATCCTAACCATTATTTTTAGTACTCAGTATTTTAGAAAAAAATTTCCCTTTGTTATAAAATGTTTGTATGTGAGTGATCTTTCATGGCATTTAATGATATACTTGAATCAATTACAGTTGTAAATGTGCTTAAGATCCTCGGAGTGGAAGGCCTGGGTGACAGCGGTTAGGCATCTGCCTTCAGCTCAGGGCATGTTCCTGGAGTCACAGGATCAAGTAACAATATGACTTGAGTTAAAGTTTCCCCTCCTTAAGACTATCCTTTTGCCTTGTTTGTATAGTTTTATTTTTTCTTTTGTTTTATTTTATTCTTATTATTGTACTCCATTATGCAAGAAACACTGATTTAGGGGTGCCTGGCTGGCTCAGTCCATACAGTGTGCAAGTCTTGATATTGGGGTTGTGAGTTCAAGCCCCACATTGAGTATAGCTATTACTCAAAAATAAAACCTCTAGGAGAAAGGAAAGAAAGAAACACTGATTTAGTAACAGGTGGTTAACAGAAGTGGCCTCAGATTTCTCTTTAAGGGATTACAGGAGATATCTGGTTAGAACCACGGATAGTTGGTTCTGAGGCTTGTCAGGAAGGACACTTATACAGCTTGCAAAGTCCTTTCCACTTACATGTATGTGGGTGTGTATGTGTGAAATATATCTCAAGAATACTGAATCTTCTTTTAAGTAACATATTATAGTTAGAGAAATAATATTTTTTAACATTTGAGTGCACACCAGTCATTTTTCTCAGCATGATCATTTATTCAGTGAATATTTATTCAGTACTACAAGTCAGGCTCTGTTCTAGGCACCAGACAGGGAAAATAGGCAAAAAAAAAAAAAAAAAAAAAAAAAATTCCTGGCTTCTAGGAACTTCACTTTATCAATTGTAAATTATTATATCCTTGTGAATTATAATATAAATAACTATTTCATGTATTTTCCAGATATTAAAAATTGAAGTAGAGAGAGGCTTTCTAAAAGGTCACATAACTAGCAGTTGGCAGGACTTCCATGAATTTGTCTCACTCCACTCATCTTCTAAACATCACAGCACTCAGATGACCACAGGAGCACTTCAAAGGTATCACAACAGTAAAACAATGTGCTCAATATGAAACTTGGCTAAGGGAAAACATGAAGAACAATAAAGAATTCTTGCAAGATATGTAAAAAATTAAATTGGCGAAAAGGATAGGTGGTTGATGGCACTAGCCTTGGAAATGATGAGTATGAAGAATTTGAAATGTGAAAAACAGGGTGTCTAATTGGTGACAAATTAGAAAGATCCAAAAATAGGACATTGCTAGTATGAAGAGGGCTTCTTGCATTAAAATTTTTAAACTTTGTTATGTCTTCTAAAAATATTGAAACATTACACATTTGAGGCAGACTATAACAGCATAAATGATATCAAGAAGCATCTGTTTTATGAAAATAAGCTTAAAATGTAATAAGGAAGCTGAGAGGACATTTAGTGAATGAATTGATACTTTAAAAATGGAAAAATAAGGTTTAATTTCATTCACTTGTTTTTCATGCATTTATACATACAACAATTCAGGCAAGGTGGTACATATTCTGAATACAAAGATAGGTAAGATTTGCAAATGCATTCAAAAGAGATGAGAATGTAATGTTTTAGAAACATTAATTTTATAATATGTTGGTGTCAATGGCTAAGAAGTCAGAAAAGAGGGAATAAGTGAGGATGAAAAAGTTAGGTAAAATATTACAGAAGAAGATATTAAAGTTGTGTATCACACAGGCTTATTAGAATTTTTCTAGATATGCAATGTAAAAGTTGGGTGTTGAATCATAGCAAAGGTTCAGTGAATATCTCACTTTCTATGGGTGGAGGGATGGGGTAATTTGGTGATGGACATTAAGGAGGGCATGTGATGTGAAGAGCCCTGGGTGTTGTACACAACTAATAAATCATTGTGCACTATATCTGAAACTAAGTATGTACTTTATGTTGGCTAATTGAATTTAAATTTAAAACCCCCTTGAAAAAAAACCCTTGAAAAAAACTAAAAATAAAAAAAAATATTTGAAGAAAAATGTAAATAAGAGGTGTTGAATCATAGCAAGGGCTCAGAGAATATCTCACTTTCATCTCATCTAAATTTTGAAGAAGTGCTTTTAACAGGAAATAACTTAGGGATAAGGTTGTACTATCATCGTAATGTCTTCAGTACATTGGCATAAGATTGAAAGGGGGAGGATTTATGTTTGAGAACCACAGACCAAACTCAAACATGGAACATACTAGATTTGAGAAACAGGAATCCAGACCCGGGATGTTCTAGTAAAAATTCAAAGACATCTAGGAATTGAGCTCTAATTCACTCAGGGTTGTTTGTGCATATTACCAGATCATCAAATTTCCAGAAAGAGCTGTCAGATGCTAGGAAGTTCCTAAGTGATTAGCAGAGTGAGCTCTGAGTTGGCAAAACTTGTGCTTCTACTGGTCTGACAAACCTCATTATATGTCAGTAATCGCTATCTAAAGCAATAAAGGATTTGACAAAGTTGAAACACTCTTTCCACCTATGAGTATATTTTGTGTTCGTGTCATGAATTTTGTACCTACATCCTTTTATTCTTTTTTTATATCTGTTGACATTTTTAAATCAATCATATTAATTTCTTCTGATACTATATACAGATACAAATATACTCTATTTTCCAATCTACATTTGTTTTTTGTTTGGTTTTGTTTTGTTTCTGTTAGAAACAGAGAGAGAGAGGTAGAGACACAGGCAGAGGGAAAAACAGGCTCCATGCAGGGAGCCTTGAAGTGGGACTCTATTAGGGGTCTCCAGGATCACACACTGGGCTGAAGGCGGCGCTAAACCGCCTAGCCACCCGGGCTGCCCTCCAAGCTATATTTGAATACAAGGGATTCAAGATAGAAAGGAACACAATATCTACCTCCTAGGAACAATTGTTATTTATTACTGATGTTAGCAAACATTTTGAAGATTTCTGACTGCACAGCTTTCTTTATTGCTTCTTTTTTTTTATATTTATCATTTTTAATTTTTTTTAATTTTTTTTATTGGTGATCAATTTACCAACATACAGAATAACCCCCAGTGCCCTTCACTATTGCTTCTTGAGGGGTGTTTGGGTGGAGAGGCTTGTAGAAGTAGCTGGAGAAAGGATAGTTCTGTCCCTAGAAAATGAATTCTCATACCTCAGAGACTGAGATATTTCTGGAAACTTTAAGTTGCATTTTACTTAAATGAATTGCATTTGTTATGCTTAAACTTCACCTTACTGCAATGTGTATTTTATACATATTACTAATATGCTAGAAATGCTAACATAATGCATATATAAATGAAAATACCCTCATATTATTCAATAATGTTTTGTCAACCATTATTCTAGGTCACATATCTTTAAGTATTTGACACATATCCTCAAATATTTTTTTCTCCACCACACAATAGCATTAGTTCTTGATCGTATCCTTACTGATATTCTCAAAGTTAATTCTTTTTCAAATTAACATAGTAGTTTATGGTTCTCAGGTGAATGAAATTAAATTTTCTGTCCAAGTTCATGCTGAGGACTTCTTGTACTTGGTTTCTACATAGTTACAAAACTTATATGTAACCTCCAGAGTTTACTTGTGGTTCTCATGTGGATGTAGTTAATGTTTACCTTGCAATTAATCCTCAAGAATTTCTAAACTTAGTATTGGAGTGTTTTCATGTAATTTTCATTAAGGCGTTTTTACATTAGCTATCAATATCATGATTGGCTGATTTGATGTGATGTTTCATACAAGTATATGATCTGCTACTATGATTTGGAGAGACATTTTTATAAAACAGTAGCACAATCATGTCTCCATTAGACATTAATAGTTTATAACCTGAACACTCCAATTTTCAGCATCATTCATTCAATCTCAAGTGACATTTAGTTATTAAAATTCGCTGCATGTAAAGCATAAGCAAAGCAGTTCTTAGAAATTCTCTAAAAAAGTAAATCATTAAGATTTCTCATCCCAAAGTTAACCTTGTTTTGCATCCAGAAACTTAAAAACAAAGCAAAACTTAAAGTACCTCAGGAGGTAAAGTGCTAGAAAAACAAGTTGTTCTGATCTGGATAATACATGATTCATGAGACAGCTAGTTTATATAAATATGTATGGAGATCATGACTGTCCTATCTGAACTATGGCTACTCAGAGCCCCTGTGGTTAATGCCACCATATATTCTATGATTCCCTGGTAGTTTACCATCCAAAGACTGTAATTGCATATCCTAGAGATTCACTACATGTACTTGTTCTGTCCTTATGGAATACTTTTATATCACCAAATCCACAGTAGGTACAACCTAAATTTTGAGAATTACAAATCTCATCAGCACAGATACCTTTTCACTTTAATAATATAACTGTGCATTACTATTTCTGTACAAGATTTGATGATTATTCAGTCACAATAGAATATGGGAATGACTTTGGAACTGAAATGATACTTGTATCTTTAAACTTAAGAATTAGCACCAGATATCATAAGGAAGTTATAATTCAGCAACCTTAACAAAAAAATATCCCTACATCTTTCCAGATACTCATTTTTGGATAAACATGGGCATGGTAGGTAAGGGTATGATGAAACTGATGAGCTCTAATTTAGAAACATTGTCCAAATCTCGTAGAGAACACCATTGACTGAGCACATATTGGTGAGGAGATTTGGTGTGAAGGAATGAAATCATAACCAATTTTAGTAAAGAATGCATGTGAGGGTGGGTATTTACTATGGGCAGGGGCTGAGACTGATTATGAGAATAAAACATTTTCACATTTCTAGGAAAAAGCTGTATAGATTCTTCTATAATAATGGTGACAAACAAACAAAAAAAAAAGCAGATTTGAGACATGTTTAATTGGTCAATGTCAACCAACCTCAGCTTGATTTGGTTATCCCTAGAATAGGCAGCCAGCAACACAATGAGCCTGTTTTTTTAGGTTTTTATATTAATTCCAGTTACTTAACATAGAGTATAATATTAGTTTCAGGCGTACAATGTAGTGATTCAACATTTCCATACATCACTGGCTGCTCATCACAAGTGCCCTCCTTAATCCCCATTCCCTATTTCACTCAGCCGCCAACCCACCTCCCTGCTGGTAACCCTCAGTTTGTTCTCTCTAAAGAAGAGTCTGTTTCTTGGATTGCCTCTCTCTCTTTTTTTTTTCTCCTTTGCTCATTTGTTTTGTTTTTTAAATTCCACAAATGAATGTAATCATGTGGTATTTGTCTCTAACTGGCTTATTTCACTTAGCATAATACTTTCTAGCTCTATACACATTGTTGCAGATGGCAAGATTTCATTTTTATGGCTGAGTAATATTCCATTATATGTATATAACCACAACTGAACCTGACTTGAAAGTGAATGTGAATCCAAGCATCATTCAGTCATTTTTCCATGTCAAGAGTTTAATACCTTCTTATCTATTTCTTACATAGACTTTGGTCAATGTCTTCTTGACACATATTTCTCAGATACCTTTTCTTTATTTCTCTCATGATATTTTCTGTAATATTTTATACAAAAGAAATTAAAAAACCAATAAAATCCCCACTGGTCTCCAGGATTTGAGCTATGCAATGAGGAGAAGAAAATCTCTCACAAAGCATATTTATAACCAAACCCATTTATAGGTCTTTTGAAATACTTTGACCATCTCAGTTACTCTTTTCCTCTATTATACACAGTTATCTTAACCATTTTATGTGTTAATGGAGATATCTAATTGAGCATCTAATTTTTCAAAAGCTGAACATACTTCTTTTCATGTCCATTAGGTTTCTATGGTTATTACTTCAAATCTGGCTTCATCTCAGGTTCCAAAACATTTTCTTATCCTGGGGAATCATCATTATATAATATTCATTTTCACTTAATTACATCAGTCAGTTGGCAACCTTTTGTTACATCATATAGCTATGTCAGAGAGATTAAATTTATGTTTGAAAAATTATAAAACAGTTAAAATTACAGTTTCACTTTCTGTTCTTTTCCAACAGAAATAAACTTTTTCCATGTAATATAAATCCTAAGTGACCAGGGCTGTGACCAGAGTCCATTGTTCAGCCATTTCCAGACATTCTGTCTGGTTTGTGAATATAATCATTTTCTAGGTATATAGTACAAGTTGTTACATCCATGGGCTTCTAGTTGTTATTATTTCACATTGCCTTTCTTAACCTCCTCCCCACTTATGGAGGATACAGTGATGTTCCTTCATTTGACCCATATTAACCAGTAGCACAGGAAGGGGAAAAATTCTCATTTTTATATAATAACTGAGACATTAAAAAACAACAATAGAATATATATTTCTAGTAAAATCCTATTTACTTTAATTTTTCCATAAACTCAGTTCTGTGGTTTTGTTCTCAACTACATGCAGTCCTTGTTCCTCAATGATGGGAGATTCTAAACTGATTTCAATTTTCAATAGTCATTCTTGAATGAGAACATAAGCCTATTTCCAACATGTTCATGGGATGGTGCTTTTATAAAGTTAATATTCAGTTAGTTATTCAATTGGAGTTGTGTTTTCTCTTCACGCCTATTTCCAGACACAGTCTGTACCCTATAAGAGAGTTTTCCTTTTTCCCCTGTTAGCGAATCTTTTTTTATTGTGATGTGAAGCCTCTTGGGCCATTATTTTGCCTGATTCAGTATTCTAAGACCAGTTTCTAACTTCCCAAAAATGTTTGGTAATTTGGGATAGTGCTGATTAAGCCACCATATATGTCATTACAGTTAAATATTAATGAAATCCATGCTATCGGAGAAATGTGCTGTATCCAGAAATATGCATTCCATAAGACTGTCCATTTAATATATTATACCCTTAAATGCACCTCTGTCTTCTTTTGTCATTGACTTTACATTAATGTCCTTTGTGTCCTTCCACTAGTGAGTAATCTGCAATAATCAGGCCACCAAGTTGCACTCAAATCCACTCATGGATGACTGGATTCTGTATCTCATTTCCTTAAATGAATTCTTTTCACATTCACATTTTACAAAGGAGTATATTATGCTATGATATAACTGAGCAGATAGCCATAATCTGATTTATATCACATAAGGATGCTTTCTTAGCAAATGTCATATTAATTTATGTCCACAACACGTGCAGATCCTTGTCATTTAGTCTTTTTTTTTAAGATTTTATTTATTTATTCATGAGAGACACAAAGAGAGAGGCAGAGAGAGGCAGAGAGAGAAGCAGGCTCCATGCAGGGAGCCCGATATGGGACTCAATCCCGGGACTCCAGGATCACACCCCGGGCTGAAGGTGGACACTAAACCTCTGAGCCACCCAGGGATCCCCGTCATTTAGTCTTTTAATGCCTTATCCTATTAATTGGTTATAATTCTTTCTGAGCATATGAAAAATAAACAGAGGAAAACAGCTTATAAACTGCACACTAACTAAATGATCTGTGTAGTTGACTACCTATAAATTGGGTCATCTGAGAATGTTTGTCCCTTTTTTCATCAGGTTATCCACAAGAAGTCTTTAGATGGAAATCAGTTGGGATAAAATCTTCTCTCCTCAGAGACACAAGTGAAGATGTCTCTAAATACTGGCCATTAATCAGCACTAGACCTCAAATAGATAGCTCAGAGAGTTCATTCTCTTGCTCTAAATCACTTTTGTGAAAATAATTAGGTCCCACTTTGAAATTCAAATTCACTTAAAACTTCCTTTGCTGTCTTTCTGCTATGATCTTACTTGTTTGCACTTATTGCTAGTTTGACCTCCACACACCTGTCTCCCTGTAATCAGCACTTCCAACTCTACAAAGTTAATGTTTGCTCACAGGATTTGACGGGTAAAAAAATCACAGGACAGCTCCAGTCACTTTGAATGGAGCAACAGTAATGGTTAGTCCTTACTCAGTGTGTAATACGATTGTACTACCTCAAAGAACCATTAGAAATTTACACTGTTAAATTCAATGACAGTAACATTATGCCATGGCCTTTGATATTGCTTTGAGATAATACTCTATGGGTCTCTCCTGTTTCTGCATCTCTTAAGAGAAGTGGCATCAGCAGCCATTTATTCTGGACCAAGTTCTTAAGGTTGTTTTTATAGCAAATAGACATTAAAATTGGAGACAATGTCTTCCTAGGGAGCAACGGGCAAGTTTGTTTGTTCTAAATAAATTAACAGGGAAAAGTTAGTAAGGTTTGCTTGCTACCCAAAAGAAGATTGGGATTTCTCAAACGTGGGATTCATCTTCAATAACTTAATCACTGTGTGTGTAATTCTCATCTGCACTTTTTATGTCCCCCTGTGGACATAAGGACTCAGACAATATAATTGGCTTAAGATAATGAGGATATTCTAACTGCTGCTTGCATTGTGAGAAGTAAGTCATACTTCAGCCAAGAACCAAGAATCTCACAGCTTCTACTGGCATCCATAAAACTGTAGCTGGTGAAGTTGTTAGCAAGTAGAGTAAAATCTAGGACATTTAACAGCTCTAGACAAATGTCATCTTTCTTGGAAATATGCAAATTTAAAGCCAAGTTGAACACCACTGGAACAGGCAAAATAGAACTTATGTGAGGTGGAAAAAATGCATAATATGTATTTGCATCTTCTGAATACCCTTATTCCCATCTCCTGGTCCAGTGGACTCTCTGACTACTTTCTCTCATATGCAATTTTAGGATACATTCATTTAACTAATCAAGTTAAAACTTACAACTTAATTTTCTGTATATTTGAAGCAACATGTATTTTAGTTACCAGCTTTGATTTCTGAGATTCCTGCTCTGATGTTCATAAGAAATATGGGACATTCACATAATTTTCTGTTTTCTTTCTCATTTCTGGATATGGTAGCAGTGAAAATGTTTACCTTACTCTGAAGAAATATTGACTGAGAATTCACTCATCTATATCTTCAACTATATTCTCTGAGGTAGCCTTGATTATTAAAGAAACAAAGCTTAGATAAAAGAGTGTTAATTCCAGCAATCACTCACTTGAAATGATCTTATCCGAGACTACTGGTAAGTAACCAATTAAATCTGCTTGCCAGCTGTGTGCCTCACTCCGAGGTTGGCCATTTATGGAGACATTGCTTCTCATTTTCAAACAATAGGGAAAAAAGGCACTTGTGGTGGCCTTTGTCTCAAACTGTCTTTTTGAGGATACCTGTAGAGGTTGCAGCCTTGAGAGGGAGAAACTTGTTCTTTGCTCTAGAACAAATGGCAGTTTCATTTACTTTGCGGTATAATGAAGATAATGCCTCTCTCAGAAGGAAATGACAGGCATGCTTACATTGCATTAAAAATGATTCAAGTTACATCAACTGGGCGTTCTTCTTTTGTAACACAATCTGTCATGTATAAATGTGTCACATGGACTTCTTTGGATCATTCTGTTGGAATTGGGACCCATGAAGCCAAATGCTGAAAATCTGGCCACAGCTATTGCTGTTACAATTTGCCCTCTGTCTCTGATTCAGGAGTCACCTGTCTTCTGCCACCAGTCCTGAAACTTGTAAGCTAACTTGTTGATTGATAAGTAGAGTAAAAATAAATAAATAAATAAATAAATAAATAAAGGGGATCCCTGGGTGGCGCAGCGGTTTAGCGCCTGCCTTTGGCCCAGGGTGCAATCCTGGAGACCCGGGATCGAATCCCACGTCGGGCTCCCGGTGCATGGAGCCTGCTTCTCCCTCTGCCTGTGTCTCTGCCTCTCTCTCTCTCTCTCTCTCTCTGTGACTATCATAAATAAATACAAAAAAAAAATAAAAATAAATAAATAAATAAATAAATAAATAAATAAATAAATATTAAAAAAGAGATAAGTAGAGTAAAAACCTAAGATCCTTTGCAGTTCTTGGTACAGTTTTAATGCCTTCTTCTCTAAATCCCGTTCTTAATCCTTAAGGCCCTTATAACAGATGCTCTTTGCTACGTAGCAAGTGAGTACTTATATTGCTGGAGTAAATTTTTTTAAAAAATATACCAGATAGGTGCTTTGCCATATCAGTAAAATAATCAGCCAGTAAATAATTATTGAACAGTTAAAAAAAAAGACTTAAATTCTAAAGAAATTAGAAAGTAACAAAGCATCTTAATACTCTAAGAACTGCATGATATAATAGAAATAAAATTTATCATCATTATCATTACAACATAGTTGCCACAGATAAACTACTATGCACCAGATGTTATGCTAGAAATATTATCTTAATGCTTTAGAAGCCTATGAATTATCAACTTTTATTATAAAGAAATTTTAGATTGAGGAAATTGATGGTTTAAGATATTAACTGATAAATGCCAAAGGCTTGTAATTGTGGACTTTATTTGAACATGGGCAATTCATATTCCAGAACATACCATCCAACCATTGTACTCTAAATTGGAGGAGAACAGTAACACATATAAAACTAACAAATTGAGGCTGTACAATTGTCCACCTTTTTTTACACAAATACTATAATTTGTTATTTGCACACAAATTTTATTACATTGGAATCTTTTTTTTTTAAAAAAGCAAATGTTTTGATAAATAGCCTGAGTTTGTGAAAATCATACATTATTAGAGGTCAAATACATATTAAATATCTTGAAGTGAAATTAAAATAGTTTTGTATCTTCTGTTTCTCATGTGTTTTGTTTTTTTTTAAGGATTTTTATTCATTTAGTCATAAGAGTCACAGAGGGAGAGGCAGAAACACAGGCAAAGGGAGAAACAAGCTCCCTGTGGAGAGCCCATGTGGAACTCGATCTCAGGACTCCTAGATCATGACCAGAGCCAAAGGCAAACACTCAACAACTGAGCCACCCAGGGGCCCCTATCATGTGTTCTTAAAAAATTATTTGAATAAAATACTTTAATAGGAATACTTTTATATATTTAATTAAGTGGAACAAATAAACTGACCCCAGTTTTCATCTTAAAGGTAATTGGTTCACTCAAATATAGAATTATGGCTACAACAGAATTTTCTCAGTGTGAAATATATACATATTTATACACGTGCATTTATATTGCTGGCACGTAATTAATATAGAGGTTATTAATCTCACTTTCATTCATGTTATATTACTTTTTGTCCCTAACTTAAAATTAAATGTAGGTTAACCAAAAATGTTTAAAACTTATATTTTGAAGTAATTATGTATTTGCTGTGTTATTACTTTTAAGTAGAAAATAAATATATTTCACATTCATGTCTTATGTAGACAGTATTTTTGACACCAAAGCTTAAAAATGGGATTTTAATAGTTGAGCATTATCAGTAGGCTTAATTCCACACATCCAAAACAAAACAAGAAAAGTGACAATACCACATGTGGCTGTAATTCACATCCACAGATCTCTTCTGCAGCAGTAAGGGGGCACCAAAGAGACAAAATGCATCAATAAGCAGTATAAAATTGGATATATTTCTACACTGAAAAGATCCTCAGAGTCAAAAATAAATAAATAAATAAATAAATAAATTAAAAAAAAAAAAAAAAGATCCTCAGAGTCAATGGCACATAAACACAAACAAAACTAGAAATGACATAATTCTCTGTCCACAAGAATCATCAAAAAAGTCAGCTGTTATCTACCTTTGGGCAGTATTTAAAAAAACACACAGTCTATTCTTTGAATTGTAAGTTGGTAAGATTTCACTGTGACCCTCAACGAGGGAGAGAGCTGAACCAAATACTCCCTTCCTCTGTTTGCCCTCTAATTTTATGTTTTTGTTTTTCTTCGGTTGTAGTATCGCTAACAAGGGGAGAGAGGCTTGCACAAACACAGTAGTCATGGGCAAAGCATGTATAATTTTTTTTTTATTGTCAAAATTTCTTCTCCACTCAGCCTATCTCTAAAGTCTTTAGTTTTCACATTCCTTGCCTGTATGAATGTAAATGTTTCGCATTATCATCTTCCTCAACTCACTGGCTGATATGTTCTATATATAATGATTAAGTCTGCAAGATTATCTTTCTTGCTTTAGAAGACTTTGTAGCCAGTATTTAATGTATTGTTATATGTCAGTTAGTTTTTTTACTGCTTAATGCCAATGGTCTCCTTCTAATATATTCTATCACTATCCTCATTTTATCAGATACTCTCAGTGTGCACAAACCACAGAATGCTGTCTGCATGACTTTTCTCCTGATCCTCAACATTCTAGGTGTAAAAGCCTAGATATAGTCATATAGTAAGATCTTAGTGAGGACTCCAGTCTTATTACTTTATTTTCAATGAGGAATTCAGTGTTTCTCATTCATTAAGCTTTTGTGATTCTGATTTTTTTTTCATGGACGTGTCATTTTTATATGCACCCATTTCACAGATACACAAATTCCTGAGTGGAGTTTTAAGTAGTCAGTACTTCTAACTCAATCATGGAACACTTGTCCATAAACATTATAAAGACCTGAAAATGAACTTGTCTCTAGCTTACCTAGGGTCTCCATTCTATAATCCGAAAACATGTAAGTAAAAGCAATAGCAACCACAAAAACACAGAACATTTTTTTCTCAGTATCAGGTTCTTATTTCATTGTATTGAGATTCAACAAAACAGTGAAGTGAATCCAACAAAACAATTTAGTCCTGTAAAAGTTTTGGGAAGTTCTGGGTCAGTTCTGGTGGAGTTGTTACAAAGCAGAGAAACAGTCTCAACTCAAATAGTACAAAGAAGCCTGTGTTGATTGAAGAAGAGATTTTTAATGTTAACTAACAAGAAGTGATGAAAGGCCCCATTTAATGCAATGGGAAAAGAAAGGGCAGGAATAAGATCCAAGAATTTGGCAAAAAAAAAAAAAAAAAAAGAATAAAAAACAACCAGCCAGGTTCCAGGACATTTTAAAAGTAAACAAAACTCCCCTTTTCTTCTCTTTTAATGAAGGTACAATATCTTCATGAAGGATAGTGGCCATGTATGCCAGTTTAAAATATGATTATGCATTTAAATGACTTATTACCTCTAGGGGTCCTATCTGCTAGTTTATTGTTGTGAATTGGAATTTAAACTCTTTAACGTACTGAACTCAACACCAATTTAATTCACTTTATATATACTTATATACATGCATGTGTTTACATGTATGTGTATATATATTTGTTTATATATTATATATTAATATATCACTTATGGATATATATTATATATTAACATATGCTATATATAAAATATATTCAGTAACAGCTTTAATAACAGCTTTGTGAAATTACCTCTAATATTATAATTACCCCATTAAAGCATACAATTCAAGTTTTATTTCTTTTTTTTTCAAGTTTTAATATAGTAACAGAGTTGTCCAACTATTAGCAAGATCTAATTTTAGAAAAATTTCATTATCTCTCAAAGAATCTGTACCCATGAGCACTTACTTCTCATTGCCCTCACTAACACTAGCCATTTTCTGTTTCTTTTCATTATAGCTGTGAGTGGGTGTGAACTCACTATGATTTTGATTTGCATTTCTCTGATGGCTAATGATGTTAAACATATTTACATGTGCTTATCTTCCATTTGCATATTTTCTTTGGAAAAATATCTATTCAAATTCCTTGCCTATTGTTTAGTTGGATTATTTGTCTTTGTTCTTGCGATTGAATTGCGAGTTCTTATAGATTCTAGATACAAGTCCCTTATCAGATACATTATTTATAGATATTTTCCTATTCTGTGGATTGATATTTCAGGGTTTTTTTTTTTTTTTAATGATTTATTCATTTGAGGGGGGAGGGGCAGAGGGTGAGGGAGAGAAAATCTCTAATTGACTCCCTGCTGAGCACAACCCCCCTCCTTCACCAGGCTCAATCCCAGGACCCTGACTGAGATCATGACCTGAGCTGAAATCAAGAGTCAGACCTTTACCCAGGCACCTTGCTGTTTCACTTTTTTGTTGCTGTCCTATGAGGGAAAAAAAAAAAAAAAATTAAATCCAATTTATTTTTCTTTTGTCGCTTGTGATTTTGGTGTCATATCTAAGAAACACTTGTTTAATCCAAAGTCATTAAAATTTACTTCTATGGTTTCCTCTAAGGATTTCCAGTGTTAGCTCTTATATATGATTCATCTTGACAAATTGTCACGTACAGGGGTGAAGAAAGTGTCCATCTTCATTCCCCTGCATGTGGATATCCATTTGTTCCTGTACCATTTGTGAAAAAAAAAAAAATTTAAGGACCTCCTTTCCCATTGAATTGTCATATTACCTATTCTATAATAAAGAATTTGGTTGACATTTGTGGCTAGATTCTGAGATAGCTTTTAAATATGTAGAACTAAAAAAAAAAATAAGTAAATTAAAAAATCAATCAGTCTGTGGAATTTCCAAAATTATAAGAGTGTCTTTATTATTCATTGTGAGCCCTGATAATTTATGCTTTCAAGGTACTCAGGATGGAGCTGGCTACACCAAAACTACCAACCAGATGGATTAGAAGATAGATGTTTGGAGTCATGTGGTATCAGACCAACCTCAGGGGGTATGTAGAGCTAAAAATGAGTTCAGTCATGCGGTCAATGATTCTGTCACTCATACTTACCTTTACCTAATACAATTCCAATAAAATCTCCGGACACCATGCTTGGAAAATGTTCCCTGATTGGCAATACTCTGTGCATAATTTTATATGTCAATGTGCCAGAAAAGTGATATTATTGTGCCATGGAGAGTGAACATACGAAGCTTCATGTTTGAGACCGTACCAGACCTCATCCTATGTATCTCTCACTGTCACTGATTCTATTTTATTCCTTTTAATATAATAGCGGTATAACTATAAATACAGCATTTTCCTGGGCTCTGTGGGTTGTAAAAAACTTATTAGGGGGTAGCCCGGGTGGCTCAGCTGTTTAGTGTTGCCTTCGGCCCAGGGTGTGATCCTGGAGACCCGGGATCAAGTCCCACATCCGGCTCCCTGCATGGAGCTTGCTTCTCCCTCTGCCGGTGTCTCTGCCTCTCTCTCTCTCTGTGTCTCTCATGAATAAATAAATAAAATCTTAAAAAAAAATTATTGGGCCTGAAGGTTTTTTTTGTTGTTGTTGTTGTTAAGGTTTTATTTATTTAAGAGAGAGAGAGAGACAGAGAGGAAATGTGAGCAGGGGGGAGAGGCAGAAGGAGAAAGAGAATATCAAACAGACTCCTGAGCATAGAGCCTGTTGAGAGGCTCAGCTTATGACCCTCAGATGGTGACCCGAACCAAAAACAAGAGTCAGTCGCTTAACCTACTGAGCTATTCACTTGCCCCAAGGCTTAACATATACTTGTTAGTATTTCTTATATGTCAGTTTGCTAGGAGTACTTTATCTGGTAATGTCTTTTTTTATTTCTCCTTTATTGTTGAAAAATAATTTTGCAGGATATAAAATTGCTATTTGATATCTCTTTTTTTCAATACACTGAATATGTCACCTCACTGACATCTGACCTTGATGGTTTCTGATAAGAAGTAAACTGTTAATCTTATTGAACATTAGTTGTAATAAATCTTTTTTATTGTTGCTTTTGAGGCTTCCTCTTTGTTTTTAGCTTTGAAAAGTTTGAACAAGAATGAGTTCAGGTGTACTTTAGGTTTATGCTATGTGGAGTTCTTTGAGGTTCAGAAATGCACAGATTAATGCTTTTCATCAAAATGTGGGAATTTTTTTGGCCAATGTTATTTCAAATGTTCTGTCTCTTTCTCACTCTTCTTTCTTCCTGGCAATCCATTATGTTATATACTGTTGGAAAGTTGGTATTTTCTTCATTCTTTTATTCTTTCTAGTACTTAGACTAGGAAATCTCAATATACCCATTCTTAGGCATGCAAACTCTTTCTTCTGCTAACCCAAATTTCTGTTACATCCCACTAGTAAACTTTTAGTATTTACAGTAGTTATATTTATATATATATAACATATATATGTTTATACATATCTATATATATTTTTATATATAGAAATGTCAAATTGAAATAGAGTTCATATATAACAAACATATATATATATGTTTTAGTAGTTATATTTTTCAACTCCAGAATTTTTTATACTGTTCTTTTTACAATTTTTCTTTATTTTTATTATTTATTTAATGAGATACTATTCTCATATATCCCCTTACTACTTTACATGTTTTTCTTTTAGTTTTTTTAAAATATTAGTAATGTTTAAAGTTTTATCTCATAAGTCCAATTTATGGGCTTTCTCACAGAGAGAGCTTCTATTAACTGTTTCCCTTTTGTCTATAGGCCATACTTTCTCTACATGTTTTATAAATTTTAGTTGAAAGCGGGGAGTTTAAGTAATAAAATATGACAAGTCGGGGAATCTGTCCTCATCACAGTAAAATTTGTTATTTTTGTAACTGGTTATTTACAGACTTTCCTGGACTAGGTCTTTACACTATTCGTCATTTGTTGTGTGAAGCTGCTAAAGCCTCTGCTCCCTTAGCATGGTGGTCTTCTAATGGTTGGACTGAGGATTCTCTCAAAGTCTCTATCCACTAAGCCTTACACCCTTTGCCAGCAGCTTTGTGTGTGTCATGGGAATAATGGTATAGCACTTCATGTCTTTGCTTTAGTCTTCACTCTCTGCTTACATGGAACCACAAGGTCAGCCAACTATGTAAAAATAGACCTCCTAGGTCTTCCTTGGGTATTTGCACACTCTTGTACATGGCCTTTTAGATCCCAAGAAACTTATCAGAGCTTTTCAACACTGCCTGTGGTTGTACCATTTCTGAGATTTTCCTTTGAATTTCTGGCTAGCCTTTTGTTTGTTTTTGCTGGTATTATAGGCTTAGGCAACTGTGATGTTAAACAATTGCCACCAATTCCTTTGACAAACTACTGGAGGGCAGGGTTTTTCATTGAGCAAGCCCTGTTTTAGGTCAGATAATAGTAAACTGCCATACAGATCAAATATTGACACTTCTCTGTTAATGTGGGATTTCGAGAGAGCTCCAGACCTGCTCTGCACATCTCCTCTCTCAGGTACTGTTTTTCACAGCTACTATTGTTATGTTGCTTTTCAAGGATATCCTGGAGCTGGAAAGAGGAGAGTGGGAAAGACAGGTTAAAAAGTTACAAAACTCACTGTTCATGATACTATTCATCTATTTTTTTCTTGAATAAATGATCATGAAATTCTTGCAACTCTGGTCAATTTCCAGAGTTAGAAAAAAATTGATTTAGACAATTTGCCTGTGTTCTCATTCCTTATACAGAGGAGCAGATGTTAAGTTTTTGTTCTACCATTTTAAGGGTGTTTGGCTCCCTACACAATTTTCTCTGTATGAACTCTATTTCAATTTGACACATAGATCTACCAACAAGAAACTGAGCAAGTTCCATATACTCCCAAAACTATATAGGCTGAACTACAACCCCCCAAATCATGTTTTCTTTCTTTATTTTAATAATAAATTTATTTTTATTGGTGTTCAATTTACCAACATACAGAATAATACCCAGTGCTCATCCCGTCAAGTGCCACCCTCAGTGCCCGTCACCCATTCACCCCCCCCCCCACGCTCCTCCCCTTCCATCACCCCTAGTTCATTTCCCAGAGTTAGGAGTCTCTCATGTTCTGTCTCCCTTTCTGATATTTCCCACACAATTCTTCTCCCTTCCCTTATATTCCCTTTCACTATTATGTATATTTCCCAAAATAATGAGAATATATGTTTGTCCTTCTCCGATTGACTTACTTCACTCAGTATAATACCTTCCAGTTCCATCCATGTTGAAGCAAATGGTGGGTATTTGTCGTTTCTAATGGCTGAGTAATATTCCATTGTATACATAAACCACATCTTCTTTATCCACTCATCTTTCGATGGACACTGAGGCTCCTTCCACAGTTTGGCTATTGTGGACATTGCTGCTAGAAACATCGGGGTGTAGGTGTCCAGGCGTTTCATTGGGTCTGTATCTTTGGGGTAAATCCCCAACAGTGCAATTGCTGGGTCGTAGGGCAGGTCTATTTTTAACTCTTTGAGGAACCTCCACACAGTTTTCCAGAGTGGCTGCACCAGTTCAAATTCCCACCAACAGTGTAAGAGGATTCCCTTTTCTCCACATCCTCTCCAACATTTGTGGTTTCCTGCCTTGTTAATCTTCCCCATTCTCACTGGTGTGAGGTGGTATCTCATTGTGGTTTTGATTTGTATTTCCCTGATGGCAAGTGATGCAGAGCATTTTCTCATGTGCATGTTGGCCATGTCTATGTCTTCCTCTGTGAGATTTCTCTTCATGTCTTTTGCCCATTTCATGATTGGATTGTTTGTTTCTTTGGTGTTGAGTTTAATAAGTTCTTTATAGATCATGGAAACTAGCCCTTTATCTGATATGTCATTTGCAAATATCTTCTCCCATTCTCTAGGTTGTCTTTGAGTTTTGTTGACTGTATCCTTTGCTGTGCAAAAGCTTCTTATCTTGATGAAGTCCCAATAGTTTATTTTTACTCTTGTTTCTTTTGCCTTCGTGGATGTATCTTGCAAGAAGTTACTGTGGCCGAGTTCAAAAAGGGTGTTGCCTGTGTTCTCCTCTAGGATTTTGATGGAATCTTGTCTCACATTTAGATCTTTCATCCATTTTGAGTTTATCTTTGTGTATGGTGCAAGAGAGTGGTCTAGTTTCATTCTTCTGCATGTGGATGTCCAATTTTCACAGCACCATTTATTGAAGAGACTGTCTTTCTTCCAGTGGTTAGTCTTTCCTCCTTTATCGAATATTAGTTGACCATAAAGTTCAGGGTCCACTTCTGGGTTCTCTATTCTGTTCCATTGATCTATGTGTCTGTTTTTGTGCCAGTACCACACTGTCTTGATAACCACAGCTTTGTAGTACAACTTGAAATCTGGCATTGTGATGCCCCCAGATATGGTTTTCTTTTTTAAAATTCCCCTGGCTATTCGGAGTCTTTTCTGATTCCACACAAATCTTAAAATAATTTGTTCTAACTCTCTGAAGAAAGTCCATGGTATTTTGATAGGGATTGCATTAAACGTGTAAATTGCCCTGGGTAACATTGACATTTTCACAATATTAATTCTGCCAATCCATGAGCATGGAATATTTTTCCATCTCTTTGTGTCTTCCTCAATTTCTTTCAGAAGTGTTCTGTAGTTTTTAGGGTATAGATCCTTTACCTCTTTGGTTAGGTTTATTCCTAGGTATCTTATGTTTTTGGGTGCAATAGTAAATGGGATTGACTCCTTAATTTCTCTTTCTTCAGTCTCATTGTTAGTGTATAGAAATGCCATTGATTTCTGGGCATTGATTTTGTATCCTGCCATGCTACCAAATTGTTGTATGAGTTCTAGCAATCTTGGGGTGGAGGCTTTTGGGTTTTCTTTGTAGAGTATCATGTCATCAGCAAAGAGGGAGAGTTTGACTTCTTCTTTGCCAATTTGAATGTCTTTTTGTTGTCTGATTGCTGAGGCTAGGACTTCCAGTACTATGTTGAATAGCAGTGGTGAGAGTGGACATCCCTGTCTTGTTCCTGATCTTAGGGGAAACGTTCCCAGTGCTTCCACATTCAGAATGATATTTGCTGTGGGCTTTTTGTAGATGGCTTTTAAGATGTCGAGGAATGTTCCCTCTATCCCTACACTCTGAAGAGTTTTGATCAGGAATGGATGCTGTATTTTGTCAAATGCTTTCTCTGCATCTAATGAGAGGATCATATAGTTCTTGGTTTTTCTCTTGCTGATATGATGAATCACATTGATTGTTTTAGAGTGTTGAACCAGCCTTGTGTCCTGGGGATAAATCCTACTTGGTCATGGTGAATAATTTTCTTAATGTACTGTTGGATCCTATTGGTCAGTATCTTGTTGAGAATTTTTGCATCCATGTTCATCAGGGATATTGGTCTGTAATTCTCCTTTTTGGTGGGGTCTTTGTCTGGTTTTGGAATTAAGGTGATGCTGGCCTCATAGAACGAATTTGGAAGTACTCCATCTCTTTCTATCTTTCCAAAGAGCTTTAGGAGAATAGGTATGGTTTCTTCTTTAAACGTTTGATAAAATTTCCCTGGGAAGCCATCTGGCCCTGGACTCTTGTGTCTTGGGAGGTTTTTGATGACTGCTTCAATTTCCTCCCTGGTTATTCGCCTGTTCAGGTTTTCTATTTCTTCCTGTTCCAGTTTTGGTAGTTTGTGGCTTTCCAGGAACGCGTCCATTTCTTCTAGATTGCCTAATTTATTGGCGTATAGCTGTTCATAAAATGTTTTTAAAATCATTTGTATTTCCTTGGTGTTGGTAGTGATCTCTCCTTTCTCATTCATGATTTTATTAATTTGAGTCTTCTCTCTCTTCTTTTTAATAAGGCTTGCTAATGGTTTATCTATCTTAGTAATTATTTCAAAGAACCAACTCCTGGTTTTGTTGACTGTTCCACAGTTCTTCTGGTCTCGATTTCGTTGAGTTCTGCTCAAATCTTTATTAACTCTCTTCTTCTGCTGGGTGTAGGATCTATTTGCTGTTTTTTCTCTAGCTCCTTTATGTGTAAGGTTAGCTTTTGTATTTGAGTTCTTTCCAGTTTTTGAATGGATGCTTGTATTGCAATGTATTTCCCCCTTAGGACTGCTTTTGCTGTATCTCAAAGATTTTGAATGGTTGTATCTTCATTCTCATTAGTTTCCATGAATCTTTTTAATTCTTCCTTAATTTCCTGGTTGAGCTTTTCATCTTTTAGCAGGATGGTCCTTCACCGCCACGTGTTTGAGGTCCTTCCAAACTTCTTGTTGTGATTTAATTCTAATTTCAAGGCATTATGGTCTGAGAATATGCAGGGGATGATCCCAATATTTGGTATCGGTTCAGACCCAATTTGTGACCCAGTATGTGGTCTATTCTGGAGAAAGTTCTATGTGCACTTGATAAGAATGTGTATTCATTTGAGTTTGGATGTAAAGTTCTGGAGATAGCTGTGAAATCCATCTGGTCCAGTGTATCATTCAAAGCTCTTGTTTCTTTGGAGATGTTGTGCTTAGAAGACCTATCGAGTATAGAAAGAGCTAGATTGAAGTCACCAAGTATAAGTGTATTATTATCTAAGTATTTCTTCACTTTGGTTATTAATTGATTTAAATATTTGGGAGCTCCCACATTCGGGGCATATATATTGAGGATTGTGAAGTCCTCTTGTTGGATAGATCCTTTAAGTATGATATAGTGTCCCTCTTCATCTCTCACTACAGTCTTTGCGGTAAATTTTAGTTTATCTGATATGAGGATGGCTACCCCTGCTTTCTTTTGAGTACCGTTTGAATGGTAAATGGTTCTCCATCCTTTTATTTTCAGGCTGTAGGTGTCCTTCTGTCTAAAATGAATCTCTTGTAGACAGCAAATAGATGGGTCCTGCTTTTTTATCCAGTCTGAAACCCTGCGCCTTTTTATGGGGTCATTAAGCCTGTTCACGTTCAGAGTTACTATTGAAAGATATGAGTTTAGTGTCATCATGATATCTATTCAGTCCTTGTTTTTGTGGACTGTTCCACTGAACTTCTTCTTAAAGGGGAATTTTAAGAGTCCCCCTTAAAATTTCTTGCAGAGCTGGTTTGGAAGTCACATATTCTTTCAGTTGCTGCCTGTCTTGGAAGCTCTTTATCTCTCCTTCCATTTGAATGAGAGGCTTGCTGGATAAAGTATTCTTGGTTGCATGTTCTTCTTATTTAGGACCCTGGACCCTGAATATATCCTGCCAGCCCTTTCTGGCCTGCCAGGTCTCTGTGGAGAGGTCTGCTGTTACCCTAATACTCCTCCCCATAAAAGTCAGGGATTTCTTTTCTCTTGCTGCTTTAAGGATCTTCTCTTTATCTTTGGAATTTGCAAGCTTCACTATTAAATGTCGAGGTGTTGAACGGTTTTTATTGATTTTACGGGGGGATCTCTCTATTTCCTGGATCTGAATGCCTGTTTCCCTTCCCAGATTAGGAAAGTTTTCAGCTATGATTTGTTCAAATACATATTCTGGCCTTCTGTCCCTGTCGGCGCCCTCGGGAACCCCAATTAAATGTAGGTTTTTCTTCCTCAGGCTGTCGTTTATTTCCCTTAATCTAACCTCATGGTCTTTTAATTGTTTGTCTCTTTTTTCCTCAGTTTCCCTCTTTGCCATCAACTTGTCTTCTATGTCACTCACTCGTTTTTCCACCTCGTTAACCCTCGTCGTTAGGACTTCTAGTTTGGATTGCATCTCATTCAATTGATTTTTAATTTCTGCCTGATTAGCTCTAAATCCTGCAGTCATGAAGTCTCTTGAGTCCTTTATGCTTTTTTCTAGAGCCACCAGTAGCTGTATCATAGTGCTTCTGAATTGGCTTTCTGACATTGAATTGTAATCCAGATTTTATAACTCTGTGGGAGAGAAGACTGTTTCTGATTCTTTCTTTTGAGGTGTGGTTTTCCTTCTAGTCATTTTGCTCAGTGCGGAGTGGCCAAAAACAAGTTTTATTGGGAATAGGAGAAAAAGAGAGGAGAGAAAGAAGGAAAAAAAAAGAGAAAAAGAAAAAAAGGAAGAAAAAAAGAAAAAAGAGATGAAAAAGAGAAAAAGAAAGAAAGGAAAAAAAAGGGTGGGGGAAGCAAACAGAAATCAAAAATCAAAGAAAAAGAACAAAAACAAAAAACCACGGGGGAGTATCTTCTTATTCTGTATACTTTAAGTCCCTTGGCTTCCCCTGGAACTTGTCCGTCTAGCTGGTCTTCTGGGGAAGGGGCCTGTTGTGCTGATTTTCAGGTGTTAGCTCTTGGGGGAGATGCTCTGCCCCCTGCCTGGTGCAGGGCTCCGTGGGGGTTGTTTAACCCGTGAGGCCGCAGGAGGAACAGCCCTAGTGGCGGGGCCAGCTCTGGAGCCCTGGAGTCAGCTCCCGCAGTAACCCCGGAGCTCTCGGTCTGCAGGGCCTGGAGGCTCCGGGGCGGGGCCGCTGATCTGCTCAGCTGGGGCAGGAGCGTCCTCGCTGTCCTGGGCCCTCCCGGCCTCTGCCTGTCCCGGGGGAGGCCGGATCCTGGGCTGTGTCCCGGCGCCCTGTGCGATCCCCCGAGCCCCCCCCCACAGCTGCTCCCGCCCCGCAGCCCCCTCCGCGGAGCCGCCCCCGAGCCCCACACAGCTGCTCCCGCCCCGCAGCCCCCTCCGCGGAGCCGCCCCCGAGCCCCCCCGAGCTGCTCCGGGTCCCGCCGTGCGCGCTGCAGCCCTTAGGGAGCTCGGCCGGGGTGTGGGGCTCTCCAGGGGCGCAGGTGTCTGTTAGTGTCCCCGGGAGCCCGAGGGCATCCCCGCCCTCCTGGGTCCTGCTCCACCTCCCCGCGAGCCCCTTTCCGCCCGGGAAGGTCGGTGCAGCTCCTGCTCCTCCGGGACGGGGCTCTCCTGTCCTGGGGACACTCGCCCCGGCCTCAGCCCGGCTCCTCCCGGGCCCCTCCCCCTTGGAGGCCTTTTTTTTTTTTTTTTTATGATAGTCACACACAGAGAGAGAGAGTGAGAGAGGCAGAGACACAGGCAGAGGGAGAAGCAGGCTCCATGCACCGGGAGCCCGACGTGGGATTCGATCCCGGGTCTCCAGGATCGCGCCCTGGGCCAAAGGCAGGCGCCAAACCGCTGCGCCACCCAGGGATCCCCCCTTGGATATCTTTTGTTTCTTTCTTTCTTTTTTCCCCGTCTTCCTACCTTGATAGAAGCGTGAACTCTTCTCACTGTAGCGTTCCAGCTGTTCTGTCTTTAAATCTCAGGCCGAATTCGTAGATTTTCTGGATGATTTGAAGGTTATCTAGGTAATTTGGTGGGGACAGGTGACCTGGGGACCCTACTTTTCCGCCATCTTGCCCCCCCTCCCAAATCATGTTTTCAAGTGGATGACATTCTTTCATTGTAATTATAGGTTTAGAAGTTTGTTTTTTTTTTTTTTTTCCCTTTGTGGATGTGTGTGTGTGTGCGTGTGTGTGTATGTTGAAGACTTTTATTTCTTTACCTGAAAGAGAGAATGTGTTGGTGGGAAGGCAGGGGCAGGGAAGGGCAGGTTCAATTCCAGGACCCTGGGATCATGACCTGAACCAAAGGCAGATGCTAAGCCACTGAGCCACCCAAACACTCTGGTAAGATCAGAGGTTAAGAAACTTCTCATATTTCTCATAGAAGAAAATTGCAGAACAAGGAACTGGATCTGGTTGGACGATATGGAGATTTTGTTTCTGCCTCATTTGAATATAGCTAGTATAAAAAGGAAATCCTTTTATTTAATTATCAGTGTTATTATAGGCATCAGAGCCAAGTTCTATCCTTCCATGGTCCTATAATTTAGAAAATCTCTTTTGTGCTTTTCATTATGGAAAAAATGCTATAAATCCCAACATGTTAGTTATCTCTTATGAACACAAAAGACATTTGGTTATTTATTTATGAAAATAATAAATTACTTAAGCAGAAATTTTAGAAGGCTACTCAACTTTTATGTTTTTAAAATTATTTTCCAATATTCAAATAGGACATATCATTTAATCTAATATTAACATAAGAGGTACATTTATATCAAATCCCATACAATAATAATGAGGAACATTTTTTATGAGGAACATTTTTTTTTTTTAAAGATTTTATTTATTCATGAGAGACACAGAGAGAGGCAGAGAGATACAGGCAGAGGGAGAAGCAGGCTCCATGCAGGAAGCCCGGTGTGGGACTTGATCCAGGAACTCCAGGATCACAGTCTGAGTCAAAGGCAGATGCTCAACTGCTGAGCCACCCAGGCATCCCCGGGAACATTTTTAATATATTTTTCAGACCCATGCTTTCCTTTGTTATTTTCACATCAAACTTAATTTGCTTCCAAAAAGAGATATAAGTATTGTAAAAGCATTTTGCTTTTGTATATCACTTGTCTTTCTCCATTTGAATAAGAACCTCTCTTATGATTCTGAGCATTTTGATATTCTGTAGCTTTAGGCAGACCCATACAAAAAAAAAAAAACTATTTCTAAGAAATATTGCCTCAAAAATATAGCCTTATTAGTAGTCATTTATGGGAAAGGCTTATTTATACCTCATTTGAGTTTAACTTCTGTCTTTGATATTTATAAGTTATACTTTACTGCATAGTTGAGTTTGCAGATTGTTTTCCTCTAGCTACTTCACTATGATCACAAAATTAATTATATATGTACCAGCAGATGCAACAATATGCAACTGAAGAATGTGGTAATACATCTAAACTTGTCTACCAAATAGAATCCTGTTAAATATCATTTCATATTTACTCTTCCTTCCTAAAATAGTTATAAACAAAATCACATAAACACAGTGTTGATATGTAAACTTACCAATTTAAATAATTGGAAGCATTTAACCATTTTGTTGATTTATTTTGGTGTTGGAGTTAATATTAAGTGTGATTTCTATAGGAGATAAACAGGTCAATTAATCAAAAACCTTCTTAAATTAATAATTGAAGGACTTTAAGATTTTATGCTTCATGTAATCATGTATGTGGGCTCTGGTAACAATTTAAAAATATACACACAATTTCAAAAATATCTATCACTGATAAAAAGTGAACTCCTCTTTCATGTCTTCAGGTCATTATATTTATATATGTATTTTTTAGAATTGTAAACACCTTGGAAGGAACTTATGGCCATAATTTTAAAAAAAGATTGCCCTAAAAAGGGTAATTGTAAAATATAAAGCTATATATTTGGTTATATTTCATAATCATACATTGGATTAAAGAAATTATAATTACATATGGATGAAAACACACCTACACATATATCCCTGTTCCCTTACTACTAAGTTCCATTAACACTATTAAATTTTACCATAGATGTCTATCTCTTTTTACACAATACAGCACACAGACACACACACACAGAAAAGAATTTACTACAAAGCTTTCATAATAATCACTTGCAGATATTAGCGTACTACTGCTTTCACTATTAATTTCCGATGACTATATAATTAAATTTCCAAAACTAGATGCTTTTAGAAGTCAAAAGAGACATAGAAATAATCACATAGAAAAACAATGAAACTGGGTTATATAGTCACTCAACAAACCCTACAATTTTATATATGCCTAAATTCATACTTCCTTCCCTCCATTTCTGGATGACCTAATTAGGTGTCATTCCCCCTGTCAAACACAAATTGCTCTACATAGACACTGGATTTCATAACCCCCTTCATTTACTATGTGCTTTAATTATTTGCTTGGGATTCTTTAAGTTTTCACTTGGCTTTGGCTTTCCCCTTTTAAAGAATATTTTCATTCATGGGTCATATAAATTATTTTAAAACATACATCAAATTTTTTCTCTAGTTTGCTCAAAAATTTCCTTATTTTCCCATTTCATTTTCACTAAATCTACATTTCTTTGCTTAACCTAAAAAATGAAAGAATTTCCTGCTTGCTGCCTCTCTGATCTCATTTCCTACCAATCTTTTCCACTCTACTTCTACTACAGCCACAATAGCTTGTTAGCTCTTCTTTAAACCTACTAGGGGCACTTCATTGTTTTTCTAAGTACTGCTTTCTCTCCTTAAATGCTGCCCCCAGATAAACTTATGGAATATTTTCTTGTTTCTCTCATTATTTTGAATGCCATCTTCCCAGAGAGACTTCTCTGGCCATCATATATTTAATAGCAATTCTATCATTGTCCTCTCAACTGAGCTTTCTTTTTCTTTACAACATCTATCACAAGCGCATGTAGTATTAAATATTACTTCAATTGCATATCTCCTCCCATTAGAATGCATACTACATGACATGCAGTTTTTACTTACATCTCTCCGCAGCTTAGTCCAAAATATATTTATTGAACTACTGACTGAATAAATAAGTTGAAAAAATATGATTAATTATATAGGATCTTTCATATCTTTCCAGTACTAATATCTCACTACCTGCATTTAATCATATATTTTTTTTAATTTTTATTTATTTATGATAGTCACACACAGAGAGAGAGAGAGAGGCAGAGACATAGGCAGAGGGAGAAACAGGCTCCATGCACCGGGAGCCCGACGTGGGATTCGGTCCTGGGTCTCCAGGATTGCGCCCTGGGCCAAAGGCAGGCGCCAAACTGCTGCGCCACCCAGGGTTCCCTAATCATATTTTTTTGATTTGTTGAATCTTACAGTTTGCACTGCACTGTATTTGGTGGGCTCACTCTTCATGTAATCCAGATACTTCTATTTCTTTTGGAACATTTTATTTCTGAAAGTATCCTCTCTCATGTATCATCTCTTTTCCCTCTCTTCTTGATCAATTTTATCAGTATAAAATCATATTTCAGCATTTCCTTTTACTTATTATTTTTTTTAATTTTAAAGATTTAGTTATTTATTTTGGAAAGAGAGAAAGAGTACAAACAGGTAAAGGGGCAGAGGGAGAGAGAGAGAATCCTCGAGCAGAGTCCCCAATGAGTGCTAAGCCTGAGCAGGCCTTGATCCTGGGATCCTGAAACTATGACCTGAACTGAAATCAAGAGTTGACACTTAACTGACTGAGCCACCCTCGTGCCCTTAGCATTTTCCTTTTAAAAAAGAAAAAAAAAATTCTTCTACTCTATGGTGAAGTCAAGATATCATACAATTACTTTTACTAATATTCGCAACAAGACTTTGCTACATTTTAGTCTCCAATTGAACTTGTTATTCTTATACATTCCTCACTAAGTACTTCCATCTCGTTTACCAAAATTACCGAACACCTCATATTTCTAGTATAAATTCTAATATTCAATCTTGTGGGACTTTACAGGAGAATTTGACACAGTTGACAGATTTGTTTTCCTGAGAAGTGTCTTCTAAGACATAATCCAATCCTGCCCCTCCTTCTTTCTTAACTAGTTTCTCCTTTAAATCTCTTTTCCTGAGTCTTCACTAAATGGTAGAGTGAGTCAGATTTAATCATGAACTCTAATCTTTTCTCAATATAAACCTCTCCAAGTGATCTCAATCATCTTTTTGTCTTTAAAAATTATCCCTGTGCCTACACACTCCTCACCCAACTGTCTACTTAATACATCCATTTACCTAGACATCTTAAACTTAATAAATTCTAATCAAAACCTCCTGGCATTCCACAGCACTTTGCCCCTCCAGATTATTCCTTCCTTTGTGTTCTACATATCCATAGCTCCAGACTGGTTACTCAAACCAAAAATATAGAATCATTCTTTATTCTTCACTTTACTTCACCTACAATGTCAAGTATATCATTAAGTTCTTTAGGTACTATAGCTATTTGTATTCAATAGCTAATAATTTTTGTCTGTGATTCTGCTTTTGAAAATTATTGTATTTAATTTTTCCCAATATTATCATTTATGTATAATCTCAGATATCATTACATTAGTGGGTTTGCCACTGATATCCTTCAAATACCTTCTTCCATAACTTTCCATTGAACTAAATTACATTTTCCCCATTGGAGTTATCAATATCTGAATATATTGTGTTTCCTTATTTGTTTATTGTATACTCTGGCTTTCTCACACTAGAGTACAAGCTTTATGAAAAGAACTTGTCCATATTATTCATTTCTATATCTCAACATCAATGACAGTCTGTCAAATAGTAGGTTGTTAAATAAATGAATAAAGCTCTCAAAATATTTTTTCATCTAGAAATATATTTTTCATGATTAACATAATATATAGTTTCAGTTGGATTTTTGTAGCATGGATTTTATGGATTTGTGGATTTTATGTTTTTGTGGCATGGAGGTCTGTTTGGAAACCAGGAACTGATCTCCCAAGTTGTAGATACAGCTTTGTTTTGTGACTTTAAACAAGTTATGTAACTTTTCTGTGACTTTAAACAAGTTACGTAACTTTTCTCAGACTTTGATTTATCATTTTTCAAAATACAACTTTGTTGTCTAGAATCACTCTAATAAAATTAAATAACAATATTATATGATATTAGCTTTTTTCACAGGTGTTTTAACATTCTTTTTCAAACACAGAGAGAAAGCATGATAGTTCTACTTTAATTAGTGATAATCCTCTGAGAAAGTGTAGGGAGAAAAAAATACATGGACAGTAAGAAAAAAAAAACCTCCTCATTTTACTGGTCTTTGGCCTACAATAAGAATAGGGTGATGAATGCATATCACTGCTATATATGAAAGCTAATGACAAAACTGTATCTGTCACTTGCTTTCATGACTAAAAGTACAGTGTGTTTTTTTCATCTAAATCATGATCTGATCTTCTTAATAAAAATACTCATTTTACATTATCCTACCTATTCACCATAAAGAATGGCTGAAGTAAGTAAAAAAAAAAACTGCTTTTGGTTTGCTATTGTGATTCTTTTCTCCCTTGTATTTGGATTTGGAATGAAAGTTTTTTCATTCCAAGAACATTTCTACAGTTGGAAAAGCAAATTAGAGTAGGAAATTGAATAAAGAATAATAATGAAAACTTGTTAATAGCTTGAAACAGTGATTATATTTTATACCACTCTTTTATTATAAAATATTATAATAATTTAATGACACACTCTAATAAATATGACTCTTTTGCTTTTATAATAAAATATTTGCACCATGGCTAACTCTCATGACCCCATTAATTTATTAAAAACACTTCAAATTTATTTTTACTTTGTGAATGTCACTGCATATAAACATTAAAGAAGATATTTATGAAGGTACACATTTATTCACATAGAGAATAACAACAAAGTCAGTACAAAATAATACAAGAAGCTGGTAGACATGAATTACACATTTCCTGTTGCTTTTATTGTTGTTTATTTGCTAATTTGCTGTCTTGCCACATTTCTAAAACTTCATTCCTCTTTAGTATTATCGGGGATGATAAAATTTTGGGTTTAATCTATTGCCTGTTGTACGTTAAGAGACTAAAAGTACTTTTGTGTCATAATATTATGTTCCTGCCCTCACTAGATAAAGGCATTTAATTTTATGCATTGTTTCCATAATGCATTATTTTTAAATTTTATATGCACTATATAAAGATGCAAAATAAAATTTGAAGTATCCAATTTAAATGACAATATCAAAATGCTTTCATGAATACATATAATATGCTCAATAGTTTGCAAATATTTTCAGAATAATCCTCACCGTCACTTTGAGTTACAGGTAATGAAACTAATATTCAAATTGGTTAAATCATTTTCCTAAGGTCACACAGCAGGTATGATAAAATGAAAGCAAATAAGACTTAATCCTCTTGTGGTAGAATTACCATGTAGATGTATCATTGTAAGTAATGAAAGACTTAGACTTAGTTCTAGCCAAACTCTCCTCAAGGATAGATATTTTTCATTTCTGTAATTCTGGTTTTTAGTCCTTTACCCTGATATGCACAATGTCCATTTCATGAAAATAATTGGAATTTTTAAAATCTTAATGCAATTATGTATATGATTATATGGATAATCAATTTTTTAAAACCTCCAAGTAAAGATCTGATGTTTTGGAAGATTTACACAGGTATGTTACAGAAAGGCCAAGTAATAGATTACTGACTGTAAAAAAAAAAAAAAAAAAGATTACTGACTGTACAAAAGGACCTTGGAGTCCGTTGGAGATAAATGTGTGTGAAACACGGGGCTCAACATAAACCCATTCATGGAGACTAGGGAATGTCAGTTTCTTTTCTTTTCTTTTTTTTAAGATTTTACTTATTTATTCATGAGAAACATAAAGAGAGAGAGAGGCAGAGACATAGGTAGAAAAAGAAGCAGGCTCACAAGGAGTTCGAGCAGAAGTCCATCCAGGATCATGACCTGAGCTGAAGGCAAACCCTCAACCACTGATCCACTCAGGTGTCCAGGGAATGTCAATTTTGATATCCAATTTGAGGATACCTTGGGAAAGAAACACTATGAAAAGACCATATTTAGGATTGAAAGCAAGGGATTAGAGTAAAGCCAATAAGATGGCCTTAAAAAACAACATGTTTTACTAAAATTAAGGCAATAATGTATGTTATAGGCACCTGGGTGGCTCAGTGGTTGAGCATCTGTCTTTGGCTCAGGGCATGATCCTGGAGTCCTGGAATCGAGTTCCTCATCAGGCTCCTTAAGGAGCCTGCTTCTCCCTCTGCCTATGTCTCTGTTTCTCTATGTGTCTCTCATGAATAAATAAATAAAATCTTAAAAAATAATAATATATGTTATCCTCAGAGCTGTAATGTCTGAAAGCAAAGGAATTGATAAATTTAAGTCTCAAAAGAAATCAATAGAATTTTGCGTTCCATGAAATAAAATATAAGAATCTATTGTAAGATTACCAATATACTTACTAATCGATGCTTAAAACTCTACATGCAACTAAAAGAAACTGAAGAGTTTGAACAACACTATATTATACAAGGTTATAGACCTGCCTTAATATAAGTTAAGATGTCTGACTGGAAAGTGTTATTATTCTTTTGGAATTAAATTTGATTTGCTATTAAAGTGTGAGTGCCCTAAAAAAGGCACATTAAGCTCTTTTTGGTGGTATAAATAAGCAAATGGTAAATGCAGTAAGTTTAAAAGTGTTTGGTACAAAATAGCCTGGGAACGTACCACACATAGAAACTTGGTGAAAGTGAAGAAGGTACCAGGAAGGGTGAAAAGGCACTGATGCTGCAGAGATAGGGCAGGGAAAACACTAATTCTAAGTTCAAGCAGGGGAGAATTTGTTGAAAGAGTTAATGGTAGTCTGATAGATGAAAGTATTGCTCTCATTCCTCCCTCACTTGTAATGGCTTTATACAGTCATATCTCTTCTGGGAACTCATGGTGGGCAGAAAGCACCACCCAGATCATTAACTTCTTGGGCTCGACCAAGTGAATTAAATTATCCAGTCTTTTGGTAGCAGATGTAAAATGAGCAGAGGTTCATCCTGTTGTGTTCCAATTTCCTGTCAGGGGAAGAAGATGGCCTGGGTAGCCACTGTCCCTCAGCCTGTGCTAAGAATAACACATATGAAAGGCAGGATACAGGGTCTGGATAACCTCTGGTACAGGTGATACATGAAGAGCAGATCCCATTGCATAAAAGTCTAGCCAGCCACACTGGTCAGTAGACTAATGCTGATCAACAGATGTGGGACTGGCGGATAATTGTTTTAAGAAACCAAGCTCTAGGGTGGTATGTCACAAACCACTCTTGTGGCAAACGCTAACTCTTACAGATAATTATTTTAAAAAATGGAAGGACATGAGATCAGATGAAATTTATAAAAAACAAATTTAAAAATTTTGTTTAAAGACAAGATTAAAAAAATCTTCAAATTTTTAGAGAAAAAGAATACAGACCATTTTTGTTTCCTTGACTGAGAAAGGAATCTAACTACAGGATTATAAAATATCATCTTTTTTGTTTTAAATTTCTTTTAATTAAAACGTATTTACAAAATGTCAGGTTTTAATATTTGACATAATTAGGGCTAATTTTAGAAGATATATAGATAATTTGAATTTTAAAAGAAGTAATTTAATCAATATAAAAAATAAACATGGGGGTAGCCCCGGTGGTGCAGCGGTTTAGCGCTGACTGCAGCCCGGAGTGTGATCCTGGAGACCAGGAATCGAGTCTCATGTCAGGCTCCCTGTGTGGGAGGGAGCCTCTCTCTCTCTCTCTCTGCCTGTCTCTCTCTCTCTCTGAATAAATAAACAAATCTTTAAAAAAAAAAAAAAAAAAACATGAATCCACTCAAACCAAAAAAATAAAATAAAATAAAATACATTAATGCCTTAAGAATCTTTGGATCCCTGTTTATACAGAAATGGAATATATTCTGGGTTATTTTTACTTTTCCCCTCTCTTTTCACCACTTCCTCCATCCCCAGCTCCCATTCTGTCTCAGTCTGTCTCTGTCTCTCTCTCAATGTCCACTATACCTAGACTTTAAAAATGCCCCCCAATGACCTTTGCTATTGTATAATCATCCTCACATTGAGCGTAGATAGAACTGTGACTATGACCAGGTATATTCCTACGGTTGTCACCTGATGTAATCATATAAATCCATTAAAAGCAGAAAGTTTCTCAGGCTGGAGGCAGAATGGGAAGGCTGAGGGATTTAAAGCATGAGAAGGATTCCTGGACTATTACTGGCTTCAAAGGTGGAGAGTGCCATTTGCAGGGATCAGAAAGCACTTTTTAATTTTTTTATTAAGATTTATGTATGTATGTATGTATTTATCTGAGAGAGAGAGAGAGAGAGAGAGAGATTGAGAGTGAAAACGAAAGCAAGCAAAGGGTAGGGCAGAGTGAGAAACAGACTCCCTGCTGAGCAAGGAGCCCCATGCGGGGCTAGGACTTAAGCCCAGGACCCTGAGATCGAGACTTGAGCAAAAGGCAGACGTTTAACCTACTAAGCCACCCAGGCACCCCAGGAGCACCTTTTATAGAAGTTAAGAGCAATATTTGATGGAAAACCAGGAAGGAAACAGTAACTTTAATCCTATAGCCACACCAGACTGAATTCTTTCTACAGCTTGAAAGAATCTGAAACAGATTCTTCTCCAGAGTTTCCAAATAGGAGGCTGACTCACCTGAAAACTTGATTTTGACCTTATGAGACTCCAAGCAGATAACATCAAACCGGCTTGGACCTTCACCTATAGAACTGTGAGTTAATACATGGATATTACTGACTTCAAGTGTACAATTTATAGACATAAGAGTGTGCATGAAATCCAGTAAGTATAATATGCTAGCTATTATTATCATTTCCTAAGTATTTTTTGTATAATCTAGTGTGAACATAAGGTTTCACTTAGATTTAAGTTAGGAAGATTTAAGAAATAATATTCACAGAGTTCTGTAACCATTAACACAATCAATTTAGAGCATTTTCATCACCCTCAAAAGAAACTGGTACTTTGGAGCCCTCATCTCCTCTTCCTCCCACTTTCTCCACCAATCCTAGGAAAGCATTCATTTCCCTACTGTCCCAGTGGATTTGCCTATTTTGAACACTCATGTAAATTGAATTATATAACATGCAGTCCTTTGTGACTGGCTTTTTTCAACTTAACATAGTATTTTCAATGTTTCTCCATGTTGCAGAATGTATCAGCATTTCATTCCTTCTTCAGTTGAATAATATTCTATTATATGCATATTCCCCATTTACTTATACATTCCTCTATGGATGGACATTTGGTATTTTTTTCACGTTTGGCTTTCATGAATAATGCAGCTTTGACTATTTGTGTAAAGTTTGTGTGTGGACTCATGCTGTCATTTCTTTACAGTATATATTTAGAATTGAAATTGCTGAGTCATATAGTAACTGTTTTAACCTTTTGAGGAAATGCCAGACTGTCTTCCAAAGTGACTGCACTTTTTGACATTCCCATCTGCATTTTGTGAGGGTACAAATGTCTTCACGTCTTTACCAACCCTTGTAATTATCTGCATTTTTTAAAATTATAGCTATCCTAATGGGGATGAAGTGGCATCTCATTTTGGTTTTGATTCACATTCCCCAGATGACTAAATATACTGAGTATTTCTCAAGCACTTTTTGGCTATCTGCATATCTTCTTTTGACTAATGTTTATTCAGATCCTATGCCGTTTATTTTTATTTGTTTAAGTTTTTATTTATTTATTCATGAGAGACACAGAGAGAGAGAGGCAGAGAAGCAGGCAGGAGCAAGGAGCCCAATGTGGGAATCGATCCTGGGTCTCCAGGATCACGCCCTGGGCTGAAGGCGGCACTAAAGTGCTAAGCCACCAGGGCTGCCGGATCCTATGCCATTTTTAAATTGAGATATTCATCTTTTTTATTATTGAATTATAGAATTTGTGTTATATTTTCCAAATAAAATTGTGTTATATATGTGATTTACACATTTTTCCCATTTTTAATGGATGGTATCCTTTGAAATGAAAACATTTTCAATTTTGATAATGATTAATGTATCTATTGTTTTCTTTTGTTGCTTATACTTTTGGTATCAGAAATACTTACTTTTGACGCTTGCACCAATATAGCTTTTCTAGGCTGTGGAATCCTTGAAGAGGGTTAATTATGTCAATAGTGCCCGGTAATAGTCTCAAATAAATTTTTTAGGAGGAAGATTAAATTTAAATCAGAGACCTAAGTCAATTATTCAGATAATTTGAGAACTTGCTTACAGAAACCACACTTGTATTTGATAGTAGAACTGAGTGTAAAGGGCAGTGAAATTGTAGCATGACAGTCTCAGTTTGAATCATGTCCTGACCACATTCCAGCTGCACAGCATAATATATATGTATCTTTGTTTTCTTCATCTCCACAGCAGTTAGCATAACAATTATATGTTCAAAGTTTCTCATGAAAATAAGTTAATGTATAAAACCCACACAAAAGTGCCTGAAACTTAGTTGAGCAGAGTATGTTAGGAATCTCACTTTTATTTCTATATCTATTTTATAGCTTTGATGTGGGAGTAAATGTTTCAATTAGATTTAACTAAGACAATTTAAGAAATAATATGAATTAAACTGAAGTGAACGGAAACAAAAGTAATCTTAATAAAATAGTGATGCAAAGGTAAATAATTCCTACAGCATCTATTCTTATAATTAATGACATCAAAAATACTTTTCTATATAAGTAGAAAATGCCACAGCATTATCAATGAGTAAGAATATCTCATTTTGTCAAGCCAAACTTAAAACTTTAAAATGAATGTATAGTAAATATTTAGTTTGTAAAGGTCTCAATTTTTAATTGATGTGATATTAAAAAGTTATTTTGATATTTTTCTTGAGACCAAAAAAAATCCTACAGCCCATATACTTTATATTAATTTTATTCTGGTGAAAAATGAATGTGTATTTGTTTTAATCACAATATCCAGAAACATAGAAGATCAGAATCATTTACAGTTCACTAACTGTATTTACCCTTATATTTTATGTTAGCCTTTTATTTCTTTATCTTGTGAGGGTGTGTGATGTATTTATAAAGGGACTTTTTGGTACAGTGATTTATTTTCTTTAAGTATAATATTGACAGAATTCTAATATTTTAATTCTTATTAGTTTTCTACATTTTTTCACTTATTTTCTAATACTTTGAGCTCAATGTAAAATTATCTAGATTCTGTCCTTTTTTAACGGAGAATTTTCATTAGTATTTTATCTTGGTTGAATACACTATTCAAGATGTAGAAGTTACAAGAGACAGTGGATTCCACTCTAATTACAAGAGCATAAAAAGTCGAATAAAGTTTTGGTTGTGCTAGGCTTGTTTTCTGTTTGTTTAGTTGGTTGCTGTGTTTTTGTGTTTGTTTTTAAGAATAATTGGAGATCTACAAACACTAGCAGGTCTACATAAATTAATTCTGAAAATGATAACCTTTTCATTACAAAGAAAAAATGTATGGCTGCTCTTAACTACTTGCCCCTTGAGGGAAGAGCAGAAATCTCTTATAGAAGATAGAAATAAGGAGAGAACAGCTAAACTTTAACAAATATTTAATTGCTGCATTTGGGCCAGTGCTATACATAAAAATTCTGAGATGTTTGAGCTATCAATCAAGTGTGCATCTAGTTATTTATTTTTCCCCAAGGCCAAGACAGCCAAGATACACAAGATCTCTAGATTTTCCAGATAGCTCCTAGCAAGCTGGCTGCAATCAAGAACATTTAACAGCAGTACAGTTGTCTCTTTCTCCAATTTACTACCAAGGAGATATCTCATTGGATTTAAAAATGTAAGGAAATAATCTTTCTTTTTGAACTTTAACTTGTTATGGGAAAATCAGGCACTATTTTTCTGCCTGCTTCTCAAATATCATCCAGGCTTTTAGCCAGACAGACACTCAACAGTCTGTTTTGAAGTTGAAAATTTGAAATTTGAAAATTCCCTGTTGTTTCATATGGCAGAAGTCATTTTTGGGGGTGGTGGTGGTTCAAGATCAATGAAAAATAAGTTCTGTGATAAGACAGGAAGACTTGATAGAGTATCATGAATTTCTTAGCATGTTTGCTTAATGCATGTTTAATATTTGTTGAAACCTGTAGTGTTTTAAGGAGAAAAAGAAGTCGAATGTATGTACTTATAAAACCAAAAACTTATGTCTTGACAATTTGTTTAAATTTTTAATGGACATGGATGGACACTATTTAATAGCATATTAGTATTGGTTTTTTTTTAAAGATTTTATTTATTTGTTCATGGAACACATGGAGACAGAGACATAGGCAGAGGGAGAAGGAGGCTCCCTGCAGATAGCCAGATACAAGACTCAATCCCAGCACCCCGGGATCAAGACCTGAGCCAAACACAGATGCCCAACCACTGAGCCACTCAAGTGCCCTATTTAAAAGCATATTAGTATTGTAAAACCAAGCTGCTATTAATTTGAAAATCATAATTAGTGACACTTATGTTTTATTACTAGATAAGATATGAATGAAAGTTAAAAAGAAAATAGAAAATGTGTATAGGTCCAATTAAAGAATTAAATTAAAAACACTTGAAATTATAATTTGATCTATCCCCTTGCAGAGATTTTCTTCTATATGTTTGTATTTATGTGTTTATGTATAGATGCATATTCGTAGACAAAGAAATTCAGGTTGTAAAAACCATACTGTGTAAACTGTGTTTGTCTTCTCTTTTTCAACATAGTTTCAATATTTCCCATCCAAATCTTATCTCATAGACAGTTTTTATTACCAGTTTTCCATTTGGGGTTATTAAATGTCATCCAACTATTAGTTATCATCAACTCTGTACATTTATACATCACCATATATATCCAGTTTCTTAGTAACGTTGCATACACTTGTAATGCTTTAATTATCTATTCTTCCAGTGATAAAATCCAAGACTGCCTCTAATCCTTGGTTTACAAATTAAAATTGTAATGAGAATCTTTATATATGCTCTTTTTTTTCTCTTAAGATTTTATTTATTTATTCATGAGAGACACACAGAAAGAGGTAGAGACATAGGGAGAGAGAGAAGCAGGCTCCTTGTAGGGGGCCAATGCAGGACTTGATCCCAGGACCCCGGGATCACACCCTGAGCCAAAGGCAGATGCTCAACCACTGAGCCACCAAGAGTGCCTTCATATATGTCCTTAAATGATAATTTCCCAGAATAAGATTTTTGGGTGAAAGGGTATATTTGCATGGCCTGATGTAGTCCTTAATTCCACCTTCAGTTCACAAGTGTTCATAATACTGTATTTTCCATCACCGTGAGACATTGTCTAGTATTTGACATTTTGCCATTGTGTTGAGGATAAAAACCCATTATTGTTTTAATTTGCATTTCCCTAGTTACAAGGAAATTTAAGCACCTTTTCATTCACTTGTTTATATATTGTTTCCCTCTCTTTTCTGTAAGCACTCCAATTTTTTTTCTTCTTGTTTTCTAGAATTTCCTTGTACATTGTGGCTTTGTAGTATTGTTGATACATCTGTTAAACTAGTTTCCATTTTTATTGGAAACTATTTCAATAGTTTTATTGGAAACTAGTTTACTGGAAACTATTTCAAAACTCAGGTGACCTCAAAATCATCATTCTTCCATACATATTTTAGAAAGAAAAATATTGAGATTTTCATTTTATTCAGATGGAATATTGACTTGAGCATTAGCTTGAGAATAACTAAAGTCTTTACGATATAACAATATTATATCCAAAAGCTTAGGATATATTTATATTTATTCAAATATTAGTTTATGTATTTCAGTTGAGTGTCTACTCCACTAAGATCTGTTTTTGCCACCTGTTTATCTACAGAATTTTTCAGCTTTCCTGATATAGTCACACTGTTGCTCTGTGATTCTAATTTTACAAAAATGTATTTTTTTAAAAAGATTTTATTTATTTATTCATGAGAGACACAGAGACAGAGGCAGAAACATAGGTAGAGGGAGAAGCAGGCTTCCCACAGGTGACCCAATGCAAGACTCAATCCTGAGATCCCAGGATCACTCTCTGAGTCCAAGGCAGATGCTCAACCACTGAGCACCCAGGCATCCCTACAAAAATGCATTTAAATTATGGATTAGCTAAGTAACTTCTATCAAGTACAGTGCTAGTAAATAATACATCCAGAATTTACACCAAGACAGTTTTCCTCCAGAATCTATACCCTTACCTCCTGTGCTGTGCTAGCCTTCATCTCATATGCAGAAAATTAAATATATGTTAAGATTAAAAAAAAAAACAATTTTCAGAGGTTCAGATTATTTTTTATTGAATTCTAATTAACATATAGTGTTATGTTAGTTTTAGGAGTACAATATGACTTAACAATTCTTTACATTACTCGATGCTCATCAGGGTACATGTACGATTAATTCCTTTCAACTATTTCACCCATACTCCCACCCACCTCCCTTCTAGCAACTACCTGTTTGTTTCTGTATTTAAGAGTTGGGGTGGGGGGGTTGTTTCTTTTTTTCCTTATTTGTTTCATTTCTTAAATTCCACATATAAATGAAATTATATGGTAGTGTTCTTTCTCTGGCTCACTTAGCATTATATCCTCTATGTCTATCTATGTTGTTGCAAATGGCAAGATCTTATTCTTTTTATGACTGAATAATATCCCTTTATGTACTTATACCACATCGTTTCTTTTTTATTCATCTATGGATGGATACTTAGGTTGCTTCCAAATCTTGGTTTATGTAAATAATACTGCAATAAACACTGATGCATATATCATTTCAAATTAATGTTTTCATTTTCTTTGGGTAGATACCCAGTAGTGGAATTATTGGATCATATGATAATTCTGTTTTTAATTTTTTGAGGAAACTTCATACTGTTTTCCACAGTGGCTGTATCAATTTGCATTCCCACCTTTCTTTCCCTATTAATACTTGTTATTTCTTGTGTTTTTGATTCTAGCCATTCTGAAAGGTATAAATTAATATCTCATTGTTGTTTAGATTTGTATTTCCCTGATGAACAGTGATGTTGAGTTTCTTTTCATTGGTCTACTGGCCCTCAATAGGTCCTTTTTGGAAAGGACCTATTCATGTCCTCTATTTTTCAGTTGGATTATTCTTTTGTTTTTTTTTTTTTGGTGTTGAATTGTAAAATTTCTTTATATATTTTGGATATTAAACACTTGTCAGATATATAGTTTGCAAACATTTTCCTAGGTTACCGTTTTGTTTATTTGATGTTTTACTTCACTATATAAAAGATTTTTACTTTGCTATAGTCCCAAAGGCTTAATTTTGCTTTTGTTTCTCTTGCCTGAGGAGACATCTAGAAAAAAATGTTTCTACAGCTGATGTCAAAGAAATTACTGCTTATGTTTTCTTCCATGACTTTCATGGTTTCAAGTGTCATGTTTAGGTCTTTGAGATTCAGAATATTTTAAGTTGTCCACTTGATAAGAAAAGGTAACTAGTTAACTTCTTTACATTTGGAAAAGAACTTATTAGACTAGCTGTAATCATCTTAATCATTGTGATAAACTATTGTATTACCTGGAATATTTGATGTTTAAGGTTCTAGAGATGACACAGGTTTTGGAAGGGGTCAGGTCAAGTAGGTCAGAATAAAACACTGTAGTTGGTTAGAACAGATGAGTATCATGGCTTCTCACACTTTTTTAAGTCAGAGTTGACACAAGTTTTCTGTAACATGTATCTTGTTCATTAATGTCACCTTATTTGCTTAATCTATGAAGGACTAGTTTTGCACACTATGAAACACTGGCCAGATATTTTATGTTAGCTTAACTGCTTAGTTACTAAGATTTTTTACTAAGTACTACCTACTTAGTTACTGTAATGGGCTTTCATCATATATACATTCAACAATTACAGAAGAGACACTTTAAGTCATTTTTAAATGATAAAATATAGTGTATTATAATTTATTATGATAATTGATTTCTATATATAATAGTATTTTGATAATATGTTCAAATTAAGTGAATTTATTACAACTTAAATTACAAGTCAGCCTTCTCATTCCTTATTAGCACTATAATTCGATTTACATAACTTACAGCATCACATTTTCAAGTATGAGATCAAGTGTTTAAAAGTCTTTTCATACAGTTTAAATGTTCAGAAGGAATGTGGGACTAAAGAGTATGGAACTATTTCTTAATTAATATTACTTTCAATATTTCTTTATATTCGAACACAGACATATTGCAATCAAAATGCATTGCATGCAATTGCAGTTTGGGATTTTGTTCAAAACAAATCTACTATAGAGATGTTTAGCTTACTTGGATAATGATCAATGAGATGGGTCCTTCGAAGAAGCCACTTGAACTCAAAGAAATGGCAGTAACTGACCTTAACAAATATCTAATCTCTTTGCTTATAAAGACTATAATCAATTCTTTCCTTAATACAGTGCTTGAATATGTTTAGCTTGTTTGTTTGACACAGAGTGCTTGTGTATATAATCTGTGGTCACAATTTGATTGTATCAAAAATGTTAATAATTGCCTTCAGCACTGAACCAGATGAGGCAGCCAGTTGATCACCAGTTGGTGCCTTTGAATAATCAGTGTATGAACGGCATTTTGTTCTAACTTGTTTGCACAGAAATGTCTTACCTTGCCTCACATACAGCTGATGATCTGTCAGCAATGGTCCTGAAGCATTTCTTTTGAGAGCTGACCTACAGCTTAAAATAATGCCTTATGCAGTAAAAAATATCTCTTCCTCTAGGATGGGTTTCAATGATAAATAAAAACTTTGTAGTTTCCTTAGAGATGACTTACATACATGCCAAGAGGTGATTCATATTCTGCACATCAGTAGATTTATTAATCTCTAAAGTGAAATACCTACTGCCATGCCCAAATGATGGCAATTGCTCTTAGTACTGTGTCATTTATATTATAAAATGTCTAATAGTATCATTTGAAGAAGAAATGTTAGCAAACATACATTGTCCTTTCTCTCCAAGCACACATTTTGGCATTAATGTTGTATTTGACATTATAAATGTCTTAGTAATAATATTACATGTACTTATCTTTTCTATATAAGGATATCATTTGAAGACTGCCTCTTTGGTTTTGTTTAATTTTCTGTGTTTAATCTATTTTGGTTTTTACCAAAAGACCCTAATACATTCAGGGGAAATACTTTATATATGTAAATTTGCCACTATGTTTGTGTAAAAATGAATATTAAATTTTGATGGCCTCATTACATTAGTTTGACAGTATCTGATTACAGAGGCCACAGAGGAAATCAGGGACCAAGAGATTTCTGAGTCAGTAAAATCCCAGTCACATGTTTTCCCATATATCTGTGTGACTCATGCTTGCGAATTTATTTGTCCCTGCACAGAACAAAAATTTCTGTACATCATCTTTAATATAATATTATTCTGCAGTATCACTACACAATGTATCACCATCATCCTTGGGTTCCATTTTAAATGGAATGAGGATATAATATCCCAAATCTAAAGTAAAATTTATCTTAATAGACACAAAAAGTAGTACACAATTGATGTGTAAATCAAATCACCTTTCCTGTTAGCTAAATTTATTTGGGACAAACTACTAAAGTCTCATTTGTGTTATATTTAACAGCATAACGATAGCTCTGACTACTATATATATATATATATATATATATATATATATATATATATAAAATATAAAATACTAAATCAATATATGACTTTCACTAGTATATATGAAACATAAGTTATGTAATATATAAATTTATAGTGGCTTTTGCTAACATGTGCATAATAATTATAACCACTATAATACTATTATGTTATTTAGCATCTAAGTAAAATAATAATAAATATAACACATAACATATATGTAGTTTAAGGAGATGCAGTCAATGAAGTAATAAAAGAATCTATTTTGGGAAGGTATAAGGAAAGCCAAATATGTAAGAGTAGAAGGGAATTAATGTTGCATAGAGCTTACAGTGTTGTTGGATTTGTCCTTCTTATGTCTTTTTTCCTGACTGTTTATTTGCGATAATAGATTAAAATCATAAAATTTTAAAAACAAATACATAAACTTGCATTTAAAAAATTGATAACTGAAACTAATAAAATACCCCCAAAAATATTTCGGCTAAAAGCATAAGATAGTAAAATCCAACAGGAAGTAAAAAGGACAAGTAAAAACAGAATGTATTTGTATCTTGCTGCAAACCATTGGTAAAAAGATGGCATAGTGCCATCTTCTAGCCCGTATTTCATCCGCAGGGGCTCTAAGAACGATCTACTTATGTGCTATCCCCAGACAGAAAGAGCAGAGAACCTCCTTAAATAGCTGGCTGTTAACAACTGAAAGCCTCTATGTTATTTTAAGCAAAAAGATTTAGTTGAAAAATACCGAGGCCCCTTAGAATCATTAGGATGATGGGAGATTGGATTTGGGGAAGTGGCAGTTCCCACAGGAACCCTATAGGATTAGGCAGCAGAAACTCCAACAAAGGTCACACAGATAAACAAACTGGTCCACACATTGCAGCTGTCACTATAATGAAGGAATTCCCTGGCCCCGGTCCCTTTTGCAGCCGTAAAAGTTCCAAAGTACTGAAGGCATTATTGACTAAGCCTACATAATTTCCCCATCCTTTGGCTGTGCCCTTTGACTGTCTGAGCAAGAAGTGTACACTAAATCCCATGAAGAAGACACATTTGGGGAGAATTTTCCTCAAGTGAGATTGAAGAGAAATAAAATGGGAAGACTCATTAGATTACAGAGGAAAAATGGTTCATATTTTCAGATCACATGCGTTACACAGGACTGCTCTCTACAAGGCTTCATGGGGGTAGAACTCTAACCTTCCCACCTCATGGCAACAAACAGGCAAAGGCACATCTCAGCAAACACCCTAGTCTTTGGGTAAGCTTTTAGTGTGTGGGGTTTCATGCAATGAACATTGCAATAGTAATACAACTATTATTATCTTATTAATTAATTAAACTTTGCATGTGTTGTTTATGCAAAATGAACAAACCTTTTAGAATTTCTGAGAAAAGGAAGAGTTTTATTCAAGGCCTAGTGAGGACAGCTGCCCAGGATACACAACTTCACAAAGAAGAGAGTACTCCTGGAGAAAGAATGTTTAATATAGGGTTATATATGTTTTTTGTTACATCATGAGTTACAAATGATTGTGACATAAAACATTTTAGAAAATTATGAACTTTTATCCTATACTTTTACTATGTGCCAGGTTGTAGGCTTCAGAGGAAAGGGAACTTAGGGAGATTTTTACTTTTATCTTAAGTTTGAAATGTTTCTTTAGGCTATTTGCTAAACGAAGCAGATGTACAATGTGTGCTCAGGACAGGAATAGAGCCCATGCTTTGAAGTTTGGTTAAAGCATTCTGACCTCCATAAAAGTTGAAGTATAGCTTCCCTGGGAGCCCAGAAGCAGGGTCTGCAAATATTAAGAGTGAAAATTTCCCTTATCATTGTTCACATTAATAACATTTCAGATGCCTGATATAAAATAAAATGAAGAGATATAATCATGCCATATTTCTACTAAGTTTTCCTGCAAGATGTTAAAGATTCTCTATTTTATTCATTCTTTTTATTACCTGTTGGATTTCATTACTTTATACTTCTTAGAAGTATAGAAGAGAGGATGAATACTCAGGCAAATTTTATCTCTCATTAACTGATTTTTACAGTAGTTTGCTATAAAGGCCAAATGGTTGTATAATGACTAAATTTTATTTCTTTATTTCTAACTTTAAAAAAAAAATTAAATATCTTTCTTCTTATCATCATCTAGAGATCTGCTTGTTATAGTCCTGGAATCAAGACTATTTAAAAAATTAGAAACATTTTAGTTTTACTTCCAGAATTATGGACTATTCTGATATAAACTTATGGTCACCATTGTTCAAGATACATTTTTAAAAAATATTCTAATAGCAAAGAACAAAGATCAAAATAACAAGCAAGTTTATTTGTCTGCCTCGATGAGTTCCTTCCATTCAGCCTTCTTCATGTGAGTGAATGGAGCAATTTTATTGCAAGGAGAACTTACTGCCAGTGCAGATCAAGTTGACAGTTTGTATAGGATCTCTCTTGCTCTTTTTAAAAGATTTATGTATTTATTTTAGAGAAAGAGGGAAAGAGACAAGGGGAGATGGAGAGAGAGAATCTCAAGCAGACTCCATGCTGAGTGTGGTGCCTGACTCAGGGCTACATTTCATGACCCTAAGATCATGACCCTGAGATTAGGACCTGAGTGGAAATCAAGAATCAACCACTCAACCAGCTGTACCTTCCAGACATCCCTACACAGGCTCTCTTTCTGATGATGGTTCTCAACCTGAGATTTTATTCTGACTCAACAACATGGGGTTTGTGTCAATGGTCAGCATAGCCCTGATGAATTTTACAGCAACAATTTACAAATAATTGTATGAAAGCAGGTGTGATTATCAACCTCATTTTCAATATTATACTTCTTATTTAAAAATAATTTCAATGAAGAGACAAGTTGCACAAGTGAAAATAATACAAGAACACCTGTATACCATTTATCCAGAAGCGGCTATTGCTGAAAATATCCTTTATTTTATTAATTGTTTTCACTCTCTCTCTCCCTTTCTCATCTTCTCTCACTTTCTCCACACACACATATTCTTCCCTGAATTATTATATGTACCATAGACATTTGCACCCCAATACTTCAATGTGTGTTTTTTCTTACATAGCCATAATGCAGTTATCAACTTCAATAACTTTAAATGAACACAGTATTTTTATCTAATCCATTGTTCATTTGCCAACTGTCAAATAATGTCTTTTATAGTATTATTTTACTCATACAGTATTGAATCCAGCCAAATCTGCACTCAATTTGTTTAGCATCCTTTTATCTGTAACATTTCCATAGCCTTTCATTGTTATTTATATCATTGACATTTCTAAACCATACAGCATTCTCTTTATAATTGAAAATTCCTCATTTTCTGTTTTCTAGTTGTTTCTTCATTATTAAATTTGGGTAATGGTTTCTTGGCTAGCATACTACATAGATGATGTTTCCTTTTCAGGGCATTTCATTTTCAGACACAGAATGTCCAATTGTTCTTCACTGGTGATATTAATGTAGATTGCCCCATCAGGATGCTGCCTTATTTGTGTATAAGCAGTGTGTGTGTGTGTGTGTGTGTGTGTGTGTGTATACATGTGTTTGTTTAATTTTTCTCACTTGGCATAAGTAGTCTGTATAGAAGCACTTCAAGACTGGGAAAATTTTCGTTTCAACGAAATCTCCCCTCAAATTTAATAGCAATCGATTATTCTTTTCTGATTTAACATTTACTATATTGGTTACAAAATGGCAATTTTGTAGTGCTCCTTCCACATCTGTTTTTGGTCGTCAACATTCTACCCTAAGAAAAACCAAGAGACCTTCTTTTCCCCCTAATTAGTTAATTATTGGTATTAAACCATGGGCTCTTATTTGTCCCAAATTAAATAATTCCTGTTATTAATTATGTGAGTGCTACATACTTTGGGCTCAGTTTGTATGGAACTTGTCCAACCTTGATATTTTCCAATTTCTGAAGGACCTGGTTTGTTTTAGTGGAGAAAGTTTACAGATCAGTGCTGGTAGCAAGGTATGCTCATTTATACTGAGCTACCTTCTGATTGTTTTTGTCTGGTCTTCCTATTGGAGAAAGCTATGAAATATACACAAGAATATGAACATATGCACATATAAACAAATATTCATACACATGCATATCCATGTCCATGTGCAGCTATACACACATAATCATATGCCTATTTTAGAAATCATCAATTCACAGAAAATCTCAAATTTAATCCATCCCCCAAAGTTTTTCCTTATCCTGTCCCATTCCATACTAGTATTCTAATCTTCTACAGTGAGAACACTGGCTCTTGATGTCTTCTACAGTGAGAACACTGGCTCTTGAGAATTATTTACTTGGTTATTCTTATAACTTCTATTGATTTAAGTTAATGTTCTATATATACAGTGTTAATATACTTCCCAAACTAAAATATTTATATACAGAACAGTATGACTCCATCTTATATCTTTTTTACTTTACTACTCTCCATTCTTTGTTTATAATCAATTTCAATGATTTTTGCTTATCCTTTCTATTTTTTTATACATATAAGCAAATATAAGTTTGTTTTCTCACTTTCCCTTGTTTCTTTCTTAAAAATTAATATAGTATATATGATCTTTCACATTTCTTTTTCCACTTGATATCCTTTTCAGACATTGTTATTGTTAGCCTTTGATTTTTTTCCAATTTAATGGCTAGCAATTGTATTCCACTTTTAATTTTGTATATTAGTTTTAATTTGCATTTCTTTTTTTTTTTAAATCTATTTATTTATGAGAGACACACAGAGAGAGGCAGAGACATAGGCAAAAGGAGAAGCAGGTTTCCTTCAGGGAGCCCAATGTGGGACTCAATTCTGGAATCCGGGGATTATGCCCAGAGCCAAAGGCAGACATTCAACTGCCAAGCCACCCAGGCGTCCCTAAGTTGCGTCTCTTTTATGAGTTCATAACATCCAGGTCTTTTGTAATTCTTTTGTAAATTTTTCATGTCTTTTGACCATTTTTCCTGTTTCAGTCAACTTCTAAACATTTTCTTAATAAGCTTGAGACATTTAGGCCATTATAATATTTATGAAAAATATTTTCTTGTAACTTGCCTTTTTTTTTTTTTTTTTGGTCTTAGCTTATGGTATTTTTTCTCCTGCAATTTTTACAAAATTTTGGTCAAATTTATAAATATTTTCCTTTATGTCCTCTTCTGAAAACTCTTCTCTACACTCTGACCACAGAGTAAATAAGTCCACACAAAATATCTTGTTTTGAGGTTAAATTATTAGCCTAAACCCACTGATGTAGTAGTGCCTGAGCTAAAACTTCACACCTTAAGGACTGCAAAGAATGTGAGCAAAAGGTGCAAGTGGTATGTCTCCTTCAAAAAAAGATGATAAAATAACCATGCCTAGGGGTAAGGAGATAGCAACGATGTGACAGAAAGTTATAGAAGCACACAATACAAAGTATAAACAGACATTTTAAAAAGATGTGGCATTCTGCTTTCTCAGCACTAACATGTGGTGATACTAACTCAGTTTTGGAGACCATGAGAGTCATAGGATTCAGGATAAAACACCTAAGGATCCAAACCCAATGTAATTCAGGCAATCCCTGAACAAAGGTGAAGATCTTAGATAGCAATGCCCTTACCGAAATGGTAAATGAGTGGGAGGAAAAAAAACAAAAACAAAACAACAACAACAACAAAAAAAAACTGACCCCTACGGGAAAAGAAAAAAAATGGCAAAGGAATTTATGTTTGGGAAGAAAGAAAAAATATTAGAAAAAGTATAACTTCTTTCACATATAGTTTTAGCACAAATTAATGTGGAAAATGAAAACAACAACAACAACAACATCATGCTCATCTTTTTTTCACTGGGAAATAATTTGAGGATTGTATTTCATTGTTTTTCAACTGAGTCATCTTTGAAGATTTGCAGATAATCATTAGCTCAGTTCTATCCTATGCTTTTTTGAGGATGCAGAGATGTTTGAGATTATTAAGTCATATTCTGGAAATATTCTTTTTGACTTTATGTTGCAGCATAATAATATGAGGTGGATGTATTAATCCTCTCCCTTTGTTGCACTAGTTAAAGGGTGGGTTAAATTATTACAAAGGATCATCTCCCTCAGCTTACTCTGGTAGAATAATAACTGTACTAACCTCGGGTCTTCCTCTTTTCATTTATTTTGCAGGCTTTTACAACTTAATAGTTGCTTAAGAATTAGTTGTTCTAGTTATAATGGGAAAATGGGAATGTGGGAAGTGAATATTAAGATAAGTTTTATAATCATTTTAATACTTCTTTTTAGCTTATTTCTTAATGTAATAATTTCATGAATAGAAAAACTGTAATATCATCAGAGCATCGTCAGTAAGAAGAAGAATTTATATTATTCTAGGCTTATTTCTTGGAAATGGTTTTAGAAAAGCCAGAATCCTCTCTGTGCCCCTCTGGGAACTTCTGTTTCTCAGTTACAGTAGGATTTAGAACAGAGCTTTTTCACTGAGACATTAGGGAAAAGACTAGTGTTCTCATTCCATTTCTGCTAAAGCAAAAATCAGTGTATAAAAATAAAAATTTAAAAATATAAATTATGTATTAAATGAATACCTTCTAGATTGGAGGAGTGCTTTTAATAAAATATTGACATGAAATTTATTATGACTTAATAAAATAATTTGTAAAGTCAATGCTGGCAGCAAAATTAGAATAAATGTAGCTGTACAATTAAAACAAATACCTGTGCCAGAGTTTTAAATATAGCTGGAGAACTTCATCAAAGTTATTATTTCAACATCTCAAGCATAGTCCTGAAAAAGAGACATATAACCCACTGCAGCCCCTGAAATACACTAGGTCTTCAGCAAACATGATCTTTCTTCCTTTCAACATTGAAATTTAACTATCTATAATTCATTAAGATATTTCCAAGTACCAACTCATAGTAAGTAAGGGAAAGATAAAAATGCTACCTCTAATTATATAGCACTTTCATAACTTATGATCAGAGGCTATGAACCGCTTCATGGCAGATGAGAATATATATTACGGCTCAATTTCCTTCTTCTTCAGAATGGAAATACAAAATATTTGTTATCTGTAAAGTGTTTTCTGAGAGACAAGATTGCTAAGACAGGTGAAGAGGGGCAAAATACACACATTTACAACTCGTAGGTTTGTATATGGCTGCCTCAAATATAATTCATCACCCCCATATTTAAGCCTGAAGCATCTCACTGTATACAAGGTTGACAAAACACAATATATGCCTGCCTTAGAGCTGCTCTTTTTTAGTGAAACATTTTTCCACCACTACAGAGTGTTATCTCCTTCAAAAATAAGGAACGTCTGTGGGTATATTTTTTCAAACTTTCAAGGAAAGGTAATTATCTTGCTATATAAATGTTTCAAAAATAATGAGACCTCCTCTTGAATTGACATTGACTGACTTTTTGTTATATGAAGCCCCAAAACAGGAGATGTTATTCTATGGTATATAATTTAAAATTTGGCATTTTGTTTGACCAAAGAGAGACATAAAGAAACTTTGTCAGGCAAGAGAAATACTCTATTTCTTTTTGTTTGGTTCATGGTTACTCTGTATGTAATTGACAACACTCTTCAAACTAAATAAGTTTATTTTTTTAAAGATTGTATTTATTTATTTGAGAGAGAGAGAGAAAGTGAGAGCCCAGAGGGAGAGTAAAAGGGAGAAGCAGACTCCCTGCTGAAAGGAGAGCCCAACACAGGGCTAAATCGCAGGACCCTGGGACCATGACCTGAGCGGAATTCTGACAGATGATCAACCAACTGAGCCACCCAGGTGTCCCACAAACTAAACAAGTTTAATTTTTTGTATGAAAATCATTTCTCAACAGAAATTGTATATATTTTAGATTTGTATCTGTTAGTCTCCAACAAAAAACAAAGACAAAACAAAACAAAAATAAAACACCAAATACTGCACTGACTGCTTCAATCTGAAAGGGGTGTAATATTCAAAGGTCAGTCAGTATTTATAAAGCTACTTAAAGTGTTGAAGGGGAAAAAAAAGTTATGAAAGCCATTTCCAGGTCCCAATTTCAAGTATTTCTTCCAGAGCTTCAAGAAATTGCAGAGAAAAGAGAAAAGGACTTATAACACACTCAGTGGCTCTGGAACTAAGTTGGATATTTTGTTGTTATGCTCATGGAGGTAGGCTTGCATTTGTTTCTCCTCCATCCTATCAATCCTGTAAGACAGTCTTCAACTGATATAATATAACATTGAATCCTGTTGACAGAGATTCTGAGAAATGTAAATCCTGGGAGAAGACACAGGTGGCAAAAAAATGGTGCTGCATTGTCTATCTATCTATCTATCTATCTATCTATCTATCTATCTATCTATCATCTTTCTATTATGTATCTATCATCATCTATCTGGAGAGAGAAAGAGACAGAAAGAGAGGAGAGAAAGAAAATAATGCATTTTGTTGCAAGCCTACCTATGCTTCATTTCTCTTATTGCTCAGTAGTATTCCATCACATGAATGCATTATAATTTTTGTACTGGATATTTGGCATTTTTCCAAGTTTTATTATTGTAAAAAATTACTGTTTCTTCACAAGTCTTTCCAGAGAGTCAGTTTTTCATTTTTCTTGGATAAAAACCTTCAACTGCTATTGTAGGTAAATTGAGTATGATTTGTCTTCCATTTTGTGTTCTTTACTGATTTTTAGTTTTCTATCTTTGTGGGTTTTTTTTTTTTTTTTTGTGATTGCCATAGAGTTTACAATATACATTTTTAAAAAATATTTTATTTATTTATTCATTAGAGACACACAGAGAGGGAGAGAGAGGCAGAGACACAGGCAGAGGGAGAAGCAGGCTCCATGCAGGGAGCCTGATGTGGGACTCAATCCCGGGTCTCCAGGATCACGCCCTGGGCTGAAAGCAGCACTAAACCACTGAGCCACCTGGGATGCCCTAAAATATACATTTTTTAAATTTATCATAACTTACCCTTGAATTATATTGTTTTGTGAAAAAAGTTTAAATCTTTCAATAGTATAATGATCTTTTCCTTAAAACTCCTTGCAGTTATTATGTCATATATTTTATTTCTAAATATTATATAAATCCATATTATAATTCTTGCTTTAAAATATCATTAAACTTTTTTTTGGATTGTATTTATTTATTCATGAGAGACAGAGAGAGAGAGAGAGAGAGAGGCAGAGACATAGGCAGAAGGAGAAGCAAGCTCCACGCAGGGAGCCTGACATGGGACTCGATTCCAGGACTCCAGGATCATGCCCTGGGCTGAAGGTGGTGCTAAACTGCTGAGCCCCCTGGGCTGCCCAAATATCAGTAAACTTTTAAGTTGCTGTGCATTTTCACATGCTTACTCTTTTTTATTTGCCAATGTACTCGCCCACTGTGATGCCCCTTATTCTTTGCTGCAGATCCAGAATTCCATCTTCTACAAAATCCTTTAAGCCAGAAGAATTTTGTCTAGCACTTCTGGTCATGCAAAGCTATTGAAAGTGAATGCTTTCTGCTTTCATCAATTTGATAATTTTTTTTTTTTTTTTAGCTTTCATCTTTGAAGGATGCATACAAAATACTAGATTGATTGCTTTTTTTTCTTTTAGTACTTTAAAAGCATACTTACATTGTCATTTCAACTCTTTTATTTTTTAAGTTTTTTTTTTTAATTTTTATTTATTTATGATAGTCACACACAGAGAGAGAGAGGCAGAGACACAGGCAGAGGGAGAAGGCTCCATGCCCCGGGAGCCCAACATGGGATTCGATCCTGGGTCTCCAGGATCACAGCCTGGGCCAAAGGCAGGCGCTAAACTGCTGCGCCACCCAGGGATCCCTCATTTCAACTCTTTTAAAAAGGCAGCTTTCATGCTTTCCTTTATTCTTCTGTATATTAACATTTCTCTTCTCTAGTGATAAAAATTAAGATGTTCTCTTTATCTTTGGTTATTTAGCAGTTTGACTCACATATGCAAAGTTGTGGTTAATTATTTATTATGATGATTAATATTATCACTAATTCACAAATTATGCTAATAATATTTCTTAACCATAAATTTGAATGGTTTAAAGAGCATTGTAAATTTTTACTGAGAGTCCAGAAAGAAGAATACATAGTACACAGTATAAACCAAATTTTGTGGTACTAAGAGACAATTTAAAACTGATTTTTTGGGATCCCTGGGTGGCGCAGCGGTTTGGCGCCTGCCTTTGGCCCAGGGCGCGATCCTGGAGACCCGGGATCGAATCCCACGTCGGGCTCCCGGTGCATGGAGCCTGCTTCTCCCTCTGCCTGTGTCTCTGCGCCTCTCTCTCTCTCTCTGTGACTATCACAAATAAATAAAAATTAAAAAAAAAAAAATAAAATAAAACTGATTTTTTTCTTTCAAAGATATGATATTACTGAAAATTTAACAGCTCTGATATATCTTCTTTCAAATATCTATCTATCTATCTATCTATCTATCTATCTATCTATCATCTATATTTTTTTTTCTGCCAGGACCTTTCTCTTCCAAATCTTAAGAGAAACTTAAAACTTTTGAAAGCTATAAAATAAATCCACATTTTGAAGAAGATATGGCAACTTCCATATTCAATGTCAACAACACATTATAACTTAAACCATATTTATGCTTTGTTTTCAAAGGCTACTCTGAAAATTTATGAATGTTAACTACTGACATGATTTTTTGTTTTGTTTTATTTTGTTTTGTTTTTTTTTTTTTTTCCATAAAACAATGTCTCTTAAAGTTCTTTCTACTTGCCACTTAGTTCAGAATCACCTCAAGTTCTTGTTAAAAAGGCAGCTATCTGGAAGTCACCTCAGGCTATGTGAATTAGAGAAGGTATATGATTGGTGGGCACCAGATTATGCATTTTTATAAGCTTTTCTCTTCACTTCCAGGCAGAGTAATGTTAAGGAACCATTTTATTAGACATATAAAGAATTATTTCCAGAATAGTTTATCCCAGTATAGATAAAATAGTAACCTAATACTGTGACTTGCTCTAATACACTACACTACTCTATAAAAATAACTTCAAAGACATAGATAATCAAAAAACAGAATGTTAACTTTGCTTTTGTGATCAGGGCTACTCCTTAACTTGCTATAGGTCACTCTATATATTACCATTTTCCTGGATATCTCCAGCTTGTTGGTACATATTTTCTAATAATGTATAATTTTAGTAAAATCTGTATTATATTTGAATTCAAGTCTGAAAAACAAAGCACTTCACATTTAGTTGTGTAGGAATTAAACACAATAGTTCTTACTTACAACATATAAATGGTACTCAAATAACCTTGATGTGAATATCATCACTACCAATTATTAGACACATTATATTCTGTAAGCGTCTTTATTATTTTCAGTTTGTTTTGTCAGTATTTGGTATAGATTAAATGGTTTATATAAAATTTCTAGCACAAAGTGTTACCTTTAGAAAAGTACACTTTTATCAGTGTACTTTTCATCAAAACATGGGACTTAATATCTACTTTATGCACAGAGGTTTTGTTCAAAGACAATCATATATAGGAGCTCAGAATCTCACAGAGAGAAAAGCCTGGCAGATCTGCAATTTAGAGCTGCCCCAGAGGCACTTTTCATAACACTGAGAGTTTAGCTTACCCATTGCTCTTAATCACTGAACAGTTATAATGAATCTAACTCTGGCAAAGTCACAGAATTCCTAATTTTCTAAATATTGCAACTGAACTAAAATCTCTCAACCTCAACTAATTCCACATTTCCTTTTTCCTGCGTATTACCTCACATATCTTATATCTGATATCCTGGACTAAAGTATAAGGCAGAACTGTCAAAGTGCCAGAAGGATTAGATCATTATAGCAAAAAAGATCAAGGTAAGTCTGCTTAGCAGGTCTAATCAGTACTACAGAAGGAGACAATCCAAATATATCAAAAGAGCAAACCACAACAATGCCAAAACAAAGAGCAAAGGCATGCAGTCGCTGCGGATAGCTCCCTGGATTCTTGTGTCTAATATAACTGACATATATTCTTGTGTATAGAGACCAGAGTCATTGCTTTGCAAATAAACTGACAATGCTTGTTGTAAAGACAGATTTCATGGCATCATCATAGATTTATGAAATCTATACCAATAGTTTACAGCTTAGGAATCTGCTTATTTATCTAGTGAATATTGTGCAGCTCAAAATTTGGAGAGTTACTCATTTGCCACATGGAATGCCTGGCCATATTATAATTTTTTTAGCATCTTTGGATAGAGCAGTCTTTTACTTTTAGACTCTTGATAATGAAAGTTGGGAATGATACATGTCTTTGCTTTCTTTCACTTGTACTCTAGGTGGATAGGTAAGTAACTCCAAGAGAATTAGTGGTTAATGTTATCCACATATTTTTGAAAAATGTCCTTTCTTGATAGAATACAGGGGCTCATCTCTTTTTCTTTAAACTTTTTTTTATTTATTCATTTGAGGGAAAGAGAGAACATGAACACAAATGTGGGGTGGGAGGAGGCAGAGGGAGAGGCAGAGAGAGAGAGAGAGACAGAGGGAGAGGGAAAAGCAGACTCTCCACTGAGTATAGAGCTTGACTCAGGGTGACTGAGAGACCATGACCAACCCAATGTCAGATGCTCAACCATCTGAGCCACCCAGGTGACCCTACAGGTGCTCATTTCCTCATAGCTTCTCCTTCTAGATTGGTTTCTACAGATATCAACTTAAATATCCTTAGTAGAGCACTGTAAAACTGTAATAGATATATTAAAAATCTACATTTATAAGGATTAATGTGTTTATTTGTGTATTTTAACCTGATTGGCAAAAGGATTAGAATTCAGAATCTCTTTGACAAATTAGATTATGACAATACCTCCTGAGAGACTTTACTTTTGCTGCAAAGTAAAGGCCATAAATGTTACCTATTTCTTCTAAGAAAACTACTTTACTCTTCCAAATTATTTTCTTTCACTATTACCAGTAATTCAACCACAGAAAAGACATCTTGCACTATGTATAAATTTTTCTTTTGCATTCATAGTTTTACCACCTATGGTAAAAAGGTGTTTGATATATATATGTTATATATAAGATATATATATGTATATATATATAGATATGTATGTACATATATATGTATATATATATAGATATATATATCTATAAACAATATATTTTTTCTTTTTTTTTTTTACTTTTTTTTAAATTTTTATTTATTTATGATAGTCACACACACAGAGAGAGAGAGAGGCAGGGACACAGGCAGAGGGAGAAGCAGGCTCCATGCACCGGGAGCCCAACGTGGGATTCGATCCCAGGTCTCCAGGATTGCGCCCTGGGCCAAAGGCAGGCGCCAAACTGCTGCGCCACCCAGGGATCCCATCTTTTTAAAAATTTGTAAGTGGAACAATGTATTTTTAAATATACTTACTTTTTATTTTCTCAGCATTTCTTAAATGAAGACATGTTTATTCATCATATAAATTAAACAATATATATTTACATATTTATATATATTACATATATATTACAAGATTTTCTAATCTTGCAGAATATCTGAGTTGTTCTTCTGAAAGGTTCATATCAAACTTTTTAATGTATGTTGGCAAGTGTTTTTCTGGAATACATACAAAGGAGTAAAATTGATAAGTCATAGGATGCACATATTCTCAACTTTAGTGTGAATGCCAAACTGTTTCCTAAAGTGTTTTTTACCAGTTTATACTCCTACCAGCAATGGATGAGTTGCCATCTTGCTCCCCATCTTCACCAACACTTGGTATTATCTGATCTTTATTTTTTTTTTTTACCAATCTGGGTGTGAATGGGATATGATGAATATGTGTAATTAGTAAGCATAATCTGTTCATATGTTTATTGACTCTTTATTCTTCTTTTTGAAAATGACTGCTCAAGTTTTTAGTCATTTTTCCAATACTTTTGTACAGATTATATATACATATTGGGATATATATATATATGTATATATATATATACATACCAATATATATATTCTGGATGTTAATTCTTTGTAGGACTTCAATTTTTTATTCAATCTCTATGATGTTTTTTATAAAAAATATATTACTTATTTTAATGTAATAATTATCATTCTTTTCTTTTATGATTTTCCTATGTTTTCCTATATATTCTTTAGGAAATACTTTTCCTATCCCCAAATTACAAATATATTTATCTATATTATTTTTTATAATTTGTATAGTTTTCTCTTTTACATTTTAAGTATTGAGTCCACCTAGAATTGATTTTTAATATGAGTATATGGTGGCTGTCTAATTTCTTTCATGTTCCTTTAAATAAACAATTGTTGTAGACTAATTTTTCCTTATTCAATATTTCTCCCACTGATATGCAACACTAACAATTAATTATCATAATATCAGATTTCGTCCATTCATGGATCTCATTTGGGTCTCTTCATTTTGCTCCATTGACCTGTTTGTCTGTATCTGTGCCAAAAACATACTGTCTTAATTACTGTACATATAATTCCTGATCTTTAAGAGACAAGTCATGGCAAGATGTGTTCCACCTTTATTCATGATCATTATTTTTCAAGGTGTATCTTGATTTTTCTTAATTTGAGTGCTCTTTGAAATGAGCACTATTCCTTGCAGCCCCCAAAACCTTCACCAATCCCAAAACTAATTGATCAATACTTTCACCCACTTGTAACCTGTTCATGGCATAGACATGTTATATGATATGCCACTTATTTTGGGAAGCTGTTTATTTATTTTATTGTCTAGCATCCAGGCATTTTACACTACAGAGTAGTTTCAGTCTGGGTAGATATGGGTCTCTTCTCTAAATGGCATTCTACTTCTGTCATTGGGTATTGATGAAGTCATTGGAGTCATGGATGTTACCATTGCTATTAATTTTGCTTGGTTTTTAGTAGAGTGTTGGGTACACCAAAGTGTTTAATAACAAACTTGTGTAAATCTTGATTTTTGGATCTTTCTAAATGCAGAAACATTATACAAAACCTGTAACAAAAGCCCAAGCCTTTCTTTCTCTTCTTTCCTGTTTCTTTTTTAGCACAATTTATGTATTAGTTCTAAAATTTTTCAAGTGCTATGGGCACTAGATCATGGCTAAAAGAATTATATTTTGAATGCTGCTTTGAGTCTGTGGGATGTAACATTCTCTGTAATGATTTTATTATTGCTAAAGGCAAGAAATACTTTATTTCCAACATCAAAAGTAAATAAGATGTTGCTCATCTTAGGAGTCCAGGAATATATAATGGGACCAAGATTACCTCAGGAGATAGAAGTTAACATCTGTAAATTCTGAAGAGTTTAAAGTTGTTATTCTTTCTTCAGACAGTGCATAACTTCCTCTGAAATAATATTCTAATTTTTTGAACCCTTCAACTGCACAGCTGTACATGGACTGTTAAAACTAAAAGTAAATAGTCCAGAATAAACAACAGCTGCAAGTCTATATTCTTGGATGAAGACCCAAATTTTAGTACTAGAGGGATTAAAAGCTAAAATTTAAGAAAAAACTACAGGAAGTAATAAGTATATTATCTCACATGGAGATGGACACATTTTTAAAGTCACGTTTCATCATTGTGCTAGGTTTTTTATTTAAGCATATTATACCAACTGCACTGAAGCATAGCATGAGGAGACTCAAAGCCAGGGATCGTTTTCTTAATTTCTAGCTCTTTCGTTATTGTTCTTTTTAATGTTTACTTAAGTACTTTGCACTATTTTCACCTTCTGAAGATACCTTTTTCACATGTAATCATTGTGAAATTGTAAATGCTAATGCATATAGAAAAATAAAATATCTTTTACAGAACTGTTTATGGGAAGTTAAGGTCATAATTAATATTTACGAATTGAATGAGATTATTCTTTCAAGTATGCACTAGAAGGTTTTCTTTCTCTTTTTTTTTTTTTTTTTTTAGAGGAAATGAGAGAGTGTGTGCACAGACACAAGAGGGAATGACGGGGGAAAGAGCAGAAGGAGAGGGAGAAGCAGACTCCCTGCTGAGCAAGGAGCCTGATCATGCCTATGCCCATGCTGGGTTGGATGTGGGGCTAATTGTGGTGTCCATGCCAGGATGGATCCCCAGGACCCAGAGTTCATGACCTGAGCCAAAACCAGACACATAACTGAGTCACCTCCATCTTCTTTTCTGATTTCTGAGTGCTATGATTTATCACATTTTAATATCACCTGATATTCTTCCATGAAATATCAGTATGTTCTAGGTAGAAATGTAAAGGATATCACTAGTGACTACTCATGGTTTTCTGCTTCACTATAATTCAGTTTGAGAACTTCTAAGATCATAGACACTTTTCTTCATTCTCAACTATTTATGCATCATTGAATTTGGTTCACATATACTAATGGAATAATTGAAGATGACATAGTTTTCTGCCTAATGAGTGGTTTTATATACACTCTACTTTTGTCTGAACATCCCTTTAATATTTATAATAAGGATATAAGTATTTTTAAACCATTTTCTAATATAAATTAAAATTAAATTCTAGAGACTCTTCCAGAATGAAGCTTATATAAATTCACTAAACCAGCACACATCCTTCATTTGTTCATGTAAATTCCGAGTATACATAGGCAGTTAGAGACCAATGTGTGTCTGTAAGCCTTATACCTCTTTATCTTGTTTTTCTAGCATGGCAGGATTGCTTCGTAGTTGTGTTGTACGCATTACTGACAAAAGAGAAAAGGGGATGTTAGAAAGATAGTCGAGAGGAATGGGGAGATCTCCAGGTAGGATCTGATTTTGAACTCTTGCACCTAATACTCCTATTATCTCAATCGTGTCTAAGTGACAGAAGATAGAAAAATCAGGTGGTAACTTAGTATGAGAACTGAAAACAAATTTAGGCGGCATCATTGAATGCCACAAACTATAAGAAATGTAATGCAGAAGTGACAGATGAGAGGTATTAATTCATTTATTGATTTTTCTGATAAACTATTTTGCACCATGTGTATTTATTCAGTCATTCCACCTATTTGCACCATGTACTTACTAATTTCAGGCACTTTTTTAGATACTGTGTTATAAGTAAATATCTGTCCTCTGGGGATAAATGGTTGTAAATATAGGTAAATAGGTAGATAGATGCATTCATAAATAGATATTGAAAATGGCTTGAAAAAATGGATAATTAAGTAACTATAAGGAGAGCCCATCTAAAGATAGTATGCAAGAAAGAATTTTTTAAGAATACACCAACTAAGCTGAAATATATTCTACTGAAAGATACTAGACAGTGTAAGAAATTAAATAGAAAAGTTTGCATACTACATGATTTTATTTACACAATGTTGAAAACCAAGAAAAATGACCTACTGTGATGGAAATCAGAATAGTGGTTATTTTTGTGGTATGATGACCGAGAGGGTTCACAAAGAGGCATCTGAGGTATAAGGAATACTGTGTAAATGAAGTTGCACAGGTGCGTGCATTTTAGGAAAATTAACTGAGTCATATTTGAGGCTTCGTCCATTTTGCTGACGTATACTCCTATACAAAATTCCTACGTAAAAAAACAATCTGACACATGAAGACGTGGGGAAAGTTTGGTGCAGATATGAAAACAGCTTGTAGAAAAGTCCAGGAAAGAGAGCAGCTCTACACCTTCCTCAAGAAGAATGGAGGCCAGAATGGAGCACTGGAGCATAATGAGCAAAGAGTGAAACAGCCAGTGAATGTGGGACAAAGTATTGTGGAATTTTAAAGACCATAGGACAGAACTGAAATTTAATTTAATTTAATTATTTAATTTAATTTAATTTTTTAAAATATTTTATTTAGTTATTCATGAGAGATACACAGAGAGAGGTAGAGACATAGGAGAGGGAGAAGCAGACTTCCTGCAGAAAGTCTGATGCAGGACTCCATTCCAGGACCCCAGGATCACAGCCTTAGCAGAGGGCTGACACTTAACCACTAAGCCAACCAGGCATCCCTAAAGTTTAATTTTAAATGTGAAAGGAGAACACTAAAGACTTCTGAGCATTAGTGTGAGTCCTAACTGAGCAGTAGGAAGATAAGTTCATGTGGAGAACTGAGCAACCTGATCTTATCAGCCAGTTAGGATTCTGGATCAGCAGTCTCAAATATTTAGAAGGTAAGTATGTACACTAGCACCTTGGGTAAATGGCAATCTTGAAATGATATGAAAAGAAAAATGATGGAGTTTTCTTTCTAGCCACGGGAGATCTCTTAGTACTTGAATTTCCCTTCCACTAAAATCAATTAGAAAATTGGATCACAAAATAAGAATACTGTTTTGCTATGAAAGGACAGACATGGCATGGCTGCTTTCCTTTACAGGGCATACCAATGGAGCAGTACCATTACCATGACTTTCTGCCTGGGCTCATTTTCTTGAATGAAATTCAGACAAGAAAAAAAAAATTCCACTCTGATCTGAGTATCAGAGAAAAAGACAGAGAAAGAATCTGGGGAAGACTGGGATATTTGCAATTGTGGGGGAAGGTACTGCAAAAGAGCCAAGCAGAGGATTATCAGGGAGCTGTGAGCTGAGAGATATTTAAACTTTGGCCAGCCAAATTAAAAAAAAAAAAAAAAAAAAAAAAGCCACCGAGCACCCGGAACATTTAGTAGAGATCCCAGAGTATCATACTTATGCTGTGGGGCTCAATTAGTCAAAAAGATTAATTTAAACCCACCCTTACAGAGATTAAAACCAGGTCTTAGAAAAGATTAAGCTGATCTGCAAGTAAATAATTGCTGATGAGGGGGAAAAATAGTATTTAAAGGAAGACGGTCAAGTCCATCATTTAACAACATAAAATTAACCCATTAATACCAAGAGTCAGAAAAATATTCCCCAAACTAAGAGAAAAAATAGATCAATAGAAATACTACCAAAAATCACAGAGATGATGCAATTAATACAAAAAGACTTCAGAACAATTATAAATATGTTCAAGTATTGAAAGGAAACACTGACCCTAAAGAGTCAAGAAATGGATGCTGTACAAAAGAACAGAACAAGGGACTTCTAGAGCTGCAAAATACAATAACAAAACTGAAAATTCACCGGGTGTGCTTTACAACAGATTAGACATTGCAGAAGAAAAATCAGGGGTTGAGGAAGCATAGCTCTCTAGACTGAAGCAGACACAAAGAAGGCTGAAAAACATGACCACAAACTTCAGAAAACAATGGGACAATATCAAATAGTTAATTATGTTTGCAATCATAGTCCCAGGGAGAAGGGTCAGAAGAAAAAGACATGGCATACATGGATTCACAGGTAAGAAAAACTACTGATTTCTTTTCAGAAAACAACAGCAATGAGAAAATACTTGTCAGATTTTGGTACAGGCTTATAACATGAGTTGGATAATGATGGGTTCAAATCGATTTCCTGAAAGACTAAGGTTGATCATGTATTTTCCTTGAATATTTGACAAAAACTCATAGTGAACTAACCTGGGCTGAAAGTTTTCTTTGGGGGAAGTTTTTGAAAGATGAATTCAAATCCTGAATATATGTGAATACACATATGGCCACTGATTTTTTGTAGTCTTTTGGGGGACAATTTTGGTAAGTTACATTTACCAAGAGATTCACAAATTTCTTCTAATTTTTTAGCTTTGTTGTCATAATATTTTCTAATTCATTTAATATCTATGCAATTCTCTGTCGATAACCCCACTTTCATCACAGATATTGATGATTTTGTTACTCCCTTTTTTTCCTTGATCGCTCTAGCTATTGGTTTGCCAATTGAAAGAAATCTTTTGAAAAACTGAAATCTTGGTTTTGTTAAATGTCTCTGTTATCTGTGCTTAATTCTTCTGTTCTCTGTACCTACTTTGGGACTATTGATTATCTTTTTCTATCTTTTTAAGAAAGAATGTTAGGCCACTGCTTTTAAGGATGTTTCTTCATTGCTATTTTAGACTTTAAAAGCTGTATATTTTCAGCGAGGCACTACTTTAGTGGTGTTGCATACATTTTCATATATTACATTCCATTATCGTTCAATTATAATTATATTTTATCCCTCCTGTGATTTAATCTGTGATCCATTAATTATTTAGATGTACAATGCTTAATTTCCACATATTTAGGGTTTCAAAAATTACTGTGATTTCTTTTCAACTTAGTTCTATTGTTGTCAGAGATTAGACATCTGTCTGTATGATTTTTATATTTTTAAATATGTTTGGGAATCATTTTTAGCCCAGTAAATGTTCTGTTATTGTGAATGTACCATGTGTTATTAGTAATTTCATTTAAATCCCTTAGGACTTTACAGAATTTTTGTCCACCTATTCTATTAATCGCTGAAATGTGTATATTAAAATTTCATATTATCCTTCTAGTTAAGTCTGTGAATTTTTGCATCATATATTTTAAGTCTCCTTTAAATGCTTGATCTGCATTTATGAATGAATGTTCTCCTTGATCATTTCAAAGTGTCTTGTTATCTCTCGTAATATTCTTTGTCTTGAAGTCTATTTTAGCTAACAAAGAGCTCTTCCAGTTCTCTTAGGCTTATAGTGTTTGCAGTATATCTTTTTGCATCCATTTATTTTGATTAATCTGTATATTAAATCAAGAGTGTGTAACTTGTATAGCAGGGTCAGCCTTCTTTAATGCACTCATTAATTTCTGCCTCTTGGTTGTGTGGACAACTTAATGTAATTACGAGGTTAGATTTAGATGTATCATTTAACATTTGTTTCTGTAGCTTCCTTTACATTTTTGTTCTTCATACTCCCCCTCTTTCCTGCGTTTTTTTTGGGGGGGGTATTTGAGTATTTTTAGTATTCTTTTAATTTAAATATTATCTTTTTGGACATATTTTATTTTTCTAGTGGTTATTCTAGACATTATGATATAAGTATTTAATGTTTCATGATGTGTATATAGGTAATTATGATTATATATAATTATATAATGTATATTATTTTTTTTAATTTTTATTTATTTATGATAGGCACACAGTGAGAGAGAGAGAGAGGCAGAGACACAGGCAGAGGGAGAAGCAGGCTCCATGCACTGGGAGCCCGACGTGGGATTCGATCCCGGGTCTCCAGGATCGCGCCCTGGGCCAAAGGCAGGCGCTAAACCGCTGCGCCACCCAGGGATCCCTATAATGTATATTATTATATAATGCATATTAATATAAATACACAACATATAATAATAATAATAGGTTCTTCACATACATCATAGAAACCTTGTAATCATATAGCTTCTTTAATCCTTTCCTTAATTGAAATTTGACTTAGTTGTTATATGTATTATATTTGTTAAAAGGTTTACCATTTTTATATATTTTGTTTTAAAAAATCAAACATATTTTAAACAACTTAGATGAGAAAAATAGTATGTTACATTTATCTAGACATTTCTTATTATTTTTGTTACAACTTCATTTTCTCCTAAGGATCTGAATTTAATCCTGTGTAATTTTCTTTAAGCCTAAAGAATTTTTTAAAGATTTTATTTATTTATTCATGAGGACACAGAGAGAGACAGAGACATAAGCAGAGGGAGAAGCAGGCTCCTTGTGAGGAGCCTGATGCAGGACTCAATCCCAGGACCCTGGGATCATGTTCCTGAGCCACCCAGATGCCCCAAGCGTAAATAATTTTTTTAAAGCCCTTTTTATAGAGCATGTCTATGAAAACCGAACCTCCCAGATTTTGTTAATCAGAGAATCTTATTTTGGTCTTTATTTCCATATGTGAGTCGCTTCTCCACATTTGTATTTCCCCGTATAGAGTCCTCAAATGGTTATTACTTTTATTATTATTCCTGGGTTCGGAGTTGTCATTAATGGCACAGAGGGTCTATACCTAGATTCTGCCACAGCCAAACAGGTCTCTAGCATCCCTGTTTATTTCATTCCCTATTAACAAAACGTTCTAGGGCTGTAACCCAGGTCCCCTATGTTCCAATGCCATAAATTATATGATACCTATAACTTAAAAAGAACAATATATTTTCTCTATTCCTTCTTTCTAAATATTTAAAAGTAATTTATCTTCTGTGTTCTAATATATATATTCATTGCTATATTAATATATAATCATATATATTTATAATATAATATTAGTATAATTATAATATACTATCAAATAATTAATAATATCACTTATTAATTAGCAATATTATTTATTGATAATACCTATTATTAATAATATATTAATATATAATCATTGCTATTCATGTTTTGATTGGCTGAACAAATATGTCATTTCCCTTTTTTTCTGGAGATAAAATTATTTTTAATGAAAAAATATAGTATATTCATTCTTGATTATGGAAAATCTGAGCTTGATGAAGTACATCTTTGCTAATGACATAGACATTTAACAGCTTCCAAATTATACATGGATGCTTTTTATATTTTGATTTAAATAGATTGAAGAATTATAATTATTATGTAACATAATAGAAAGATTCAAGGCACATATTTCTTCAGGAGTTTTATTTCAGTTATACATAAAATCTTAAACTACATTTTTAAAGAAATTTTAAGATACTGGTAGCCATTATTTTAGATAACCATATGCAAAATGACAATATTGTTTCCCCATTATGTATTCTTGGCAACCTTGTTGAAGACCAGTTGGCCATGGGTTTATTCATAGGCTCTTTGTTTCATTTATATATCTGTTTTTATGCCAGTACCTTACTGCTTCAATTGCTGTAGCTTTGTAATATATTTTGAAATGGAAAGTGTAATGCCTTCAGCTTTATTCTTCTTTCTCAAAATTGGTTTGGTTCTTTGGGATCTTTGGGGATTCTATGTGAATTTTAGGACTTGTTTTCTATAAAAAAAAATGTCATTGGTCTTTTGATAGGGATTGCATTGAATCTAGATTGTTTTGGGTGATATGGACATTTTAACAATATTAAGTCTTCCAGACCATGAACACATATGAAACTTCCATTTATTTCTGTGTTTTTTTTTTTTTTTTAAGATTTTATTTATTTATTCATGAGAGACACAAAGAGAGTGGCAGTGACATAGGCAGAGGAGAAGCAGGGTCCCTAAGGGAAGCCCAGTGCAGGACTTAATCCCAGGACCCTGGGATCACAACCTGAGCCAAAGGCAGATGCTCAACCACTGAGCCACCCAGGTGACCCTATTTCTATCTTCTTTAATTTATTTCACTAATGTTCTGTAGATGTCAGCATACCAGTCTTTCCACATGCAAAAGAATGAAATTTGGCTTTTATTTTACACCATACACAAAAATCAACTCAAAATGGATAAGATATTTAAATACAAGAGATTATAAAACTCTTAGAAGAAAACAAAGGGAACATGCTCCTGATATTGATATAAGCAAAGATTTCTTGGATATAACACCAAAAACACAAAAACAAAAGCAGAAATAGACAAGTAGTACTACTTCAGACCAAAAGCCTCTGTATAATGTAAGAAACAATCAACAGACTGCTGAAAAAGACAGTATACACATGTTTCTGGATCAGAGTGAGACTGATCAGATTATTTACTAACTGACTACCTTAGTGCTGATTCCTCATGCCCTAATTTCTACTCAGGACAATGTAATGATGGTAGATGACATCCACTCTTGAGTGAGGGCACTCTGTGCGAGGTAAAAGGAAACTCAAAATGATTCATCTCAACTCTTATGACAAGAAGCTTGCATAGCTGTCTGTCCTCCTCCCCCCAAAAAAAAGATGAAGGAGAGAACTTACCTTTCTAATGTGAACAGATTATCCTTGAGAAAAGGAGATGAGTACCTCTGGAATGTGAATCAAGGGCTCCAGGAGCATTAAATCTATCTTAATTCCTTCTTCCTCCTTTGGATTTATTATACCTCTTTTTTCTAGTTTTTTGAGGTAGAAAGTTAGATAACTGAGTTTTTTTAAAAAATTAAGCATTTGTGCTATAAATTTCCCTCTCTATACTGTTATAGATGTGTCTCACTTATTGTTTTATTTTCATTTTCACTCAATTCTATGTACTTAAAAATTTTCTTTGACATTACCTCCTTGACATATGTATTATTTTGAAGTATAGTGTTTAATTTCTAATTGTTTAGGAAATGTGCTGTGGTCTTTCTGTCATTGATTTCTAATTTGATTTTATTGTGGTCTACTATATAATTTCAATTCCTTTAAATATATTTATTGTTTAGATTAGATTCTATTGTTTGGTTCTGCTGTCTAGTTCTTCCTACAGCATGGGGGCAGAAGGTCAGCTCCCTGCTGACTACCACTGGTGCCCGGGGAGGTGGAAGGAATTAAAGTACGATTTTGCTCCATCTCCCATCCTTTCATTCTACCTTTTTGTGATGCTGTAGGGATAGAAGCTCAGAGGCTCAGTTCCCCTTGCAATCAGCTGACAACAGGGTTGGGCCAAGTAGGTGGTCTGCATAGCCCTAAAGATTACAGGGCCCTGAATTCAATCTTGTTGATGCCAAGTGGATCTTAAGGCTCAGCTGATTGGTGGAGCCTGCTGACAATACTCAGGGTAGGCGGGAAAGTGAATTAGTAAGTAGCTTCTCACCATGCTTCCTTAAGTCTCATTGCTGCAGAGTGGGTGTGGACGCTCAGGTCATTGCAGTTATTCCAAAGACATAACTGATTTGGGATTGGAGTAGGAGCCATTTGCTTCCACAGGAAGATCAACCTAGTGAGAGAAGTAACTGCTGCCTTCTACCAAAAAAGTGGGTGGGGCTGAAGATCTGTTCCTTGCTTGGCCCTACCAAAATCATAAATGGGGTGTGATTGTTACGTTGGTACTTGGATGAAGTTAGGTTAGTATAGCCAAAAGATTTTCTCTTGTTACGACACTATTTTCACGCACTTCAGCTTAAAATAAAAGACTTGGAGTTTGCGTGTGAATGTATTGGTTCCAGGCTCCCCTGTATAGGACATGCAGAGGGAGAAATGAAACCCAAGGGCTTCACTACTGTGTCATTCCTCAAGTACCTAAGTCCCTAAGAACTCTACCTTTTTCTTTCCAACTTTCAGAATCTTCCTATACTTGTTTATTATGTTATATAAAGGACATTTTAGTGTAAAAGGAAGGATAACCAGGGAGGAATGGGGCTAATCTATCTTGGTTGAGACCATGATGTGTAAGGATTGAATTTTAATCATTCATTATATTGAAAAAAACTTTCAAGCTAAATGCAAATAACAGAATGTTTATTTTGAATATGGATTTTGTTTAATTTTTTTAAATGCTATAATGTTCCACATACTTTGCAAAACTAAAAATCTCTCAAAATTCAAAGCTTGCAGTTCTGACATCTTTTCTAGCCTTGCCCAAATAGAAATATTACATGTGGGACTTTGAGAATATTAATTATGCCATTTTCTTCATTAATATTCTTGAGATCAACTCCTGCTGTGTTCTATGATTACTTTTCTGGAATTTAATATCATCTACATGAGCTGATAAGACATCTACTCTAAATTTTTTTGTCTTGCCTTAAAGATTTTGTATTTTATAGTGTGGATATATTAACATTACAATGAACATGTGGTGGCTTTATTTAAATGTTTCAAAGCTTATCAAGGACTCATAAAAATTATTAATAACTAGTTCAGACTGTGTTCACATTAATTTTTCTAATATTCCTTAGAAATTCAGAAAATATCATTTTAAAGGCAATTCAATTTTGTTTCAGTTCACACACATTTTTCCATAAAAATCCAACCAATTCATATATTTGCAGTTTAGATGTGGGCTCTTTCTAACCAGAGGCTTCCTAGTATTTTTATGTTCTGAAAACTTTTCACATTATAATAATTGAAAACATGTGATCAATACATATGATTATTATAAGTTTACTTACCTTTATGATGAAATCAGATTTTTTTTAAGAAAAAACAAAGCAAAACAAGCAAGCAAAACAGTAGGGTGTGGGTGTCAAAGTTAGTTATCAGGCTTTCCTTTAATATAATAAGCAGTACTGCATATAGGACATTAATCTATGTTTATGAAAACTCTCAAACCCAATTTCACAGCAGCTGGAAAATTTCTCCTATTTCTCTCTTGTCAGAGTATTTGTATGTGAATATGTGTGTGATCATCTCCATATTATAGGACAAAATGAAAAAAAAAAGAAGAAAAGCAAAAAGGAGATAAAAAATTCTAATAACTGGGTACAGGGTATAAAGAAGAAAATAGTTTAATCTGTCAGTTTATATTGGATCCAAGGTAGAATGTTTTCATGATCTAGGTCTTCTTCTATCAAAGAATATAGTCAGCAATGGATGTAATAGTGATGACTGTTCTTGGATCATGTCTGATCTTCTCCAGAATTCTCCTATTTTCAGTGAGTGATTTAATCACATTAAACAACAACAAAAGAAAGGATTTTGTAGAGTATCAGAACATAACAAAACTACACATGGGTGTACCCAGGCATGTGTGTGTGGAGGGGAGTGTTTGATAGTCCAATGATACTTCATAATTTTTCCCCAAGAAAGTAAGGTTTAAATGCCACATAACTCTGTCTCAAGTGATGTATACATTTGCAATAAATCTCTACCTTTCTTCCTTTCCTCCATATAGAATTATGGTTCTCATTATCATTGTCATATCTGCTGTATTGTATTTGGGGTAAGAAGTTTTTCTAATGTCAAGTATCACACTATTCTCATGGACATATCTTGTCATCCTGTACAAATCTCATTTATTTTCTTAAAATACCTACATTTAAAAATAAAATTTAAAAATATATATTTGGGGATTTTTTGTTTTACCTTTTCAAAAATGCAATAATCATTAAGCAATATTTAGTGGAGGATGCTCCAGATGCATGTTAAACCTGTTCACTTTTGCTTTTTGTTAAAATACAATCTTAAAAAACATGAATAAACACAATATGATTATATTCAGTTACATATCATTTAATTAGGATTCAAATCTAATGATCTTTAAACTTCTATTTCATGTAAGTCATATTATAACCTATCAAATAAATTCCCAAATCATAAAAAGCTTGGATATATTTTATAGCTTTCAAAATTAGAGAATAAATTCACCTTTAAAAAATTGAATGTAAACATCTCTTTCCCTTTTGCTGTTTCTGTGTGCTCACACACACACACACACACACACACCTGCATTTTTTTTTATAATTGTGATTGCTTACTTAAACTTAGTCTAATCTCTCCCTTGTCATTAATTATATATAATGTATTTATATATACCATTTTTTCTAAGCACTTAAGTATAAACTTAGATTAAATGCATTGTCTTTTTTATAATATTTACTCTAAATTAATGTGTTCTTTATCACAAACATGTGAACTTAAGTTACTGCTGGAATAAATTTTGTTAATTAATGGAACAAGATGGTTTTTCTTTTCTTCTCACACAAATAAAATCTGATTTTCTTAAGAACATGATTCTAGCTAATGTGGGAGAAAAAGATTTCATATCTTAATTGTAAGTTCTATCCTTGACTGATAGATCCCCCATAATAACAGTAGACAGGGCAAAGAACAGTGAAATTCTTATTGTAACTTTATTTGAAAGCCCATGATTTAGAGACTAATACAATAGAGTTTTTTGTGCAACTTATTGTGAAATTTCATGATTTATTATGCAGTTCTCAGGAGCTTACTAAGTGTCCCTATTGTCACACTTCATGATTTACTGAGCAATACAGAAGAGCTTATCACATAACTTGATAGTGAAATTCTGATTTGCTGTGAAATAATTGTTCAATCTGTTTCTACAATGGGAAGTTTATCGAATGTTTCCTAATTATAGACAAGCCTCATCAGACACTTCATTTTCAAAGCAAGTATTATCTCTAAGAGAGCTTTGAATACATCTTTTGCGAGAGGAAAATTTCTTTCCCCCAAATGATCATTCTAATTTCTGGCAACTTTCAAGTCTGTAAGCCAGCTCTAAGAAAATGAAAGGCTATTTCTACTTTATTTAATAATGTAACATGATAAAACATCAATTGATGATACAGTTATTTTTCAAAAGACTAAAGCTCAATTTTTCTAAAAACAATGAAGTTGCTATCCTTGAAAACATTGTTTCTAATTAATTTTATAAGACTTGGTTTATCCGTTTCTCCCTCTTTTACTTATCATTAATCAAAATCTTAAGGAATCATTCTAAAGTAAGTAGAATTGTATATTTGCAAATTGGTACTACCACAGTGCTATGCTTTGGTAATATATGTGTTGGTGTGTGTCCGGATTTTATGAGAAAATGTTAAAACATGGACTGACTTTCTGATTTGTAAACTGTTTCTTTTTTTGAGGTTACTTTTATTTTTCAACTTTATACAAGCTTAATAGCTGTTAATTATCTTTAATAAGGAACATGTGATTTTTGAAAGAATCTAGTCTTAGCATTTCATTTCACTTATCTGAAAACTAAACTATGCAAATGTGGCTTATATCAGTTGAGCCATGCATATGCATTGATGTAAAAGTCATTAAATATAGATGGTTTCAAATTATGGAAATAAGTCTATGCCCAGATATAGTGTCATTTATAGTTTGTGGAATTCCCCACAGGTCCCATGCAAGATATAGAGGCATATTTTTAAACATTGATATGTCTACAAGGAGAAAGTATTAGATCTTCAGCATTAGGGAGTAAAGAGAAAAGGTGAGATCTTTGAGAAAATTTTATAGCTAGGAATAAAAGAAGTAGAAACACTAACTAAACAAAATACACAAATAATAGTTATAGACCCAAAGCAGAATCTAGAGTGTATAATGCCTTTTGCCACCTTAAACCTAGGATGAAGTTAGCTGTTTTTCTGCACTCTGCCAGACCTTTTCTTTCCCTCGTAGTCAATAGGCAATTTATCCAAAGCTCAAAAAATTGTTATATAATACAGCTAATTTTCTGGCAGGTGAATTTGAAGAAAAAAAAAAAAAAAAGCAAACCCCAAACAATCAGATCCAAAGGATAGCATTACAAAGAGCTAATGGAATATCCTTCCCCGAAATGCAGTCAGTAGACTAATTACATAAGATATAGACACTGTTAATTAACAATGGCATGGAAACTATAAAGTAGAATATGTATAGGAAAGGGTCAGTATGTAAAATAAAAATGGATATAGTAAAGGAAGAGAGAAGAAACTTAGTTCAATTTTTAAGAATTTGAAAATATGACATCAGAACCCTAACCAGCAAAATTTAAAGAGAACTAAGTTAAAAACACAAGACTAAAACCCTTTGAAATTCATGTGGAATAAGGAAACCACCAAGAAAAAAGATGGCCAGAACAGGGGTGAAATCCTGACTAGCACCATATCTGTGATCTTTTATGAATCCAGAATGAGAAAGGAGGTGTGGTTATAACCCAATCACGACTACATATTACATGTAAAAGTTATTTCTACTAAATGCTTATCAAAGCCACTTAGAATGTATATACGCTTTTGTTATTTTGAAACTTTGCTTTTTTACTTGCTACAATAATTAAGAGAAATTTCATTCTCCCAAAACATACAAACACATGCAAACACATATTATCACATATATGCATATATATTCACACACAAGTCCTCAAACAGAAATAATTAAAGAGTTTTGGTGGTTGAAATTCACAACCTTGGTCAAATATGAAAGTAGAGGTGGATGGAAACTCGTTTATTTGAGTACTCGTTTACTCATTTCTCTAGACTACCTGGAGCTGAAAGTCTGAAAGGAGCTGTTAATGCAGAGTACTATCTATATTCTTGCTATATTTGATTCCAGTCTCATTTCATTTTCCTGTACTTCAAGCATTATTACAATTACCTAAATAATGGACTAACACAGAATTAACTTTTTTTAGGAGTATTTTCAACAAAGGATATATATGCTACACAGGTCAAGCTCTTTAACCCATCTAAAATATAATTGACTTAGAACTGGAGCATATAGTGGTTGAGCATCTGCCTTTGACTCAGGACATGATCCCAGGTTCCAGGTTGAGTCCCACATCAGGCTCCTTGTGGGCAGCCTGATTCTCCCTCTGCTTAGGCCTCTGCCAATCTCTCTGTGTCTCTCATGAATAAATAAATAAAATCTTTAAAAAACAAAAACAAAAACTGGAACCTATCTAGTTTCCAATGACTGAATCACTTTAGAGCATCACAGCCAATATGGATTCTGTCAAAGAACAACCCAACTCAACCTTAACACGATTCATCCTTTGTGTACTGTAAGTTGATGATGTCACTCATCCAGCTCCAATTATAGGAAAATGGGCTTCAATATAGGTTCACTTGTACTTTATTTCTTTAACAAAGCTTTCAGAAATTGTTTGATAATTTCAAATTATTGTGAATATAAAAGTAGGCTCAGTAGTAGTCTGTTTATAATGAAAATGAAGGCCTCAAGGGAATCATATGCTCAGCACTGAAGTGGTATATTAGAAATAATGCCATTATTGCAATAGCAAACATAGTCAACCTCACAAATACCTTCTTATCTCATTTGAAATATGCACAGTGCTCTATATCATGGATTTTACAAGTGCATCATTTTCTCTCACAGCAGAGAAATCATGTAAACAGCTAAAACTTTAAAAGCTTTGTTAGACTTGTACTGATAGGTTATGCATTATTAGATGTATATTAGGGAAGCATGTTTTCATGAAAAGAATTATGTATTCTATTCAGCAGAAATGTTCTCTGCTTCTCAGGCTCTATAAGACGTTTGGCTTCCTGTGGTAGGCTTTTTAGCCAATTTATTGGAGACTTTCCAAGAACAGTCAAAATGAAATCTGTGGTTGCAGCATTTTAATATCTCCTTGAACCTAAGTATTGCTGGAGTTCTCAGAAATCTGCAAATTCACCAATGCTTTTGTGGGCCTTTGCAGTGTTGGTAGTTAATAAATTATTTCCTAGCAATCAACTTTGCAATGTTATGATAACTATTTTTTTATTAATTTTATCAAATGCTAAAGGAAATATTAAACTGCAATTCAGTTTTAAATTTATCTAATTTATCGGAACTATTAGACATGAATCATAAAAAATCATCTGAATCTAGATCTGAGAGAAAAAATTTTAACCAGCTGGATAGTCAGAAGTACATATAAAGCTTTTAAAAAAAAAATCTATGGAGTTTATATATTACCTAAAAATCAGTAATACAGTGCTTAACTCAATCTCTGATTTTACTATTGAAGGTTCTGGCTGTATGACATAATAAAATAAAGTATTTTGTGAAGGAAAAAACATATCTACAATTGTATAAAGAGATATTGTCTCTAAAAAAAATTGTGCTCTTTTGGATCTTACTAATTCAATTAAATTGCAAAGTGTACTGTCACATGCCTCCTTTGGATATAAGAGTATAATACATATTGTTCACAATTAAATGGATAGATGGATGGCAGTGACCTCTGACATGGAAACTGAATCCGGGAAACTGATATATCCTCTGACCCAGACTATTTGCATGTGAATATCTTCCATTCCAATAAAAACAGTAGCTCCTAATGAAGTGGGCTTTATCTGTGTGTTCACTGTTCTAGCTTTATGATCTGGACCTTTCCTAGAATATATGAATAAGGCAATAATTAGATAGCTGAGAGAGGGAGGGAGAGCAAGAGGGGGAATGAAAAAGAGAGAATAGATAGTTAAACTAAATATTTTGGTGAGTGAATAATTAATATTGTTTTGTCTTCTAAGACCCCTCAAAGTCAAATATTCTATCCAAAATTTCACAAATAAATCGAATCTGAATGTTTTGCTCCAGGCAAGTTTCACAATAAATGTCAATCCAAGTTACAGATTATCAAGCCCAAACTTAGTATTTTATGATCTTTTATTAAAACACACTTCTTTTTACTGTTATTATCTTACACAAGTGTTCTGTGAATATATTCTACTTTAATAAAACATTTTCAGATACAATTATAGTTTATATGACAACCATCTTTAGTCAGTCCCTCTTATATTTATAAGCTGTATATAAGCCAAACTCTATGCTTTAAGTACTACTGTGTCATTTTTTTTTTTTTTACTGTGTCATTTTTTTATGAAAGAGAGAGGGAAATTTAGCCACGGAAGAGAAAATGTTCTATAGATTGTGAAGGTTACAAAATTAGAAAGTAGTGAACCTGGGATTTGAATTTATGAAATCTATTCCAGAGCTTATACTTTCAGTCACTATGGTCGTTAACACTCTACGGATTAGAAATAGATTTTTGTGAAGTTTTGGTAAGTAGCCAATAATGCAACGCTATTATTGCTAATAAATAAACCCAAGAGAGGGCTATGATTAGAAAACACACACACACACACACACACACACACACACACACACACACACACATATACATATGCATACACATACACAAAGGACTCTGGAGAAAGCTAAACATAATTAGATTTTTGAAAGAATATTTAATCAATGAGAAAATCACCAACAAAATATTAGCAAATCAAATCCAGCAATGTGTAAAAAAGAATTATACAACATAGCCAAGTAGGATTTTTTCAGTTATGCAATACATTTTCAACACTTTGAAAATTGAAGTAACAATGGAGGGAAGAGGGGATCCCTGGGTGGCTCAGCAGTTTAGCGTCTGCCTTCAGCCCAGGGCGTGATCCTGGAGTCCCAAGATCGACTCCCACATCAGGTTCCCTGCATGGAGCCTGCCTCTCCCTCTGCCTGTGTCTCTGCCTCTCTCTCTCTCTCTGTGTCTCTCATGAATGAATAAATAAAATCTTAAACAAACAAACAAACAATGGAGGAAAGAAGAAAAATCATATAGTCTTCTCAAGTTACATAGAAAAAATTTCCACACCCATTCATGATAAAAAAAAAAAAAAAACCTTTCTGAAAATTAGGAACAGATAGGAGCCTCTTTAATTTGATGAAAAGTATTTCCAAAAGTCAAAGCTAACATCATTCTTTTCTTTTTCTTTTTTTTCTAACATCATTCTTAATGGGGAAAGTTGAATGATTTCCTTTTTAAACAGGGTACAAGGCATGGGTGTGGGCTTTTGCCACTCTTCAACCTGGTAGTAGAAATTGAAATCACTACAATAAGGAAAAAAGAAATAAAATGCATACAGTTTGGAATGGAAGAAGAAAACACTGTCTGTTTTTGCAGTTGACATAATTATTTATGTAGATAATTCCATAGAATTCACATGCGTGTGAGCACACACACACACACACACACACACACAATCTCCTAGAACTAGTAAATGAGTTAAGTAAAGGCACAAGATAGATTATTGAAAGGAAAGTTTTCAAAGATTTTGCTCCTATTCCAGAATTACAGAAATGCAGGATGTTCCCAGTGAAGGGAATTGCATGGAAGATATATGGATTGTCTCTGTATTGTTTATTACAACAGCATGTGAATCTATAATTGTCTCCAAAAAATAAGCAGACAAAAAGAAAACCTTACCCCTACCAACAAGTTAAGTTCATTCAATATTTGACCATCATATTTCAAATATTTAGTACATTTTTGTTCTCTAAAAAATTAATATTGTTATATCTTTGGTGCCAATTTTTCTTTTTTTTACCTCTCAAATATCTTATGAATTGGTGTGTGTAATAAAATTATCATAATTATTTGATGTGAATGACATTAATTTTATCTTTGAAGATTGATTTTATTTTCCTGTTGACTGAAACTTAAGCTTTTTTTACTTTCATTCTAAAAGAATTTCAAAATGAAGCCAAGTTTAGATATGTTCTCTAAAGTTTTTGGATATTACACTAAAATTCATTTGTCCATCACAAAAAATTTTACAAAGTATGTATTAGCAGTATCCCTGGAAAATGTATATTAAGTAATTCCAAATCTTAAAACATTGATAGTGTTGTTTATGCTACGTTGTTATTTTAAATGGTTAGTTGGTGATTCTAGTGCTGGAGACAGGGGAATGTCATAGCTTTGTCTTCTTCTATGAATGAGTGACCTACAGTCTGAGGACATTAGCATGCTTCGAATGCAAAAGACAAAGCTAATTTCAAATGCAAGAGAAAAATCATATGTCCAAATTATGTTTATTACTTGTTAGTTTTATTTGGGATTATTTCACCAAGGTAGTTGAAGTTTACTTATATATATCTAAATGAAATAAAGAAATCAGGTTTAAAAAAATAAATTTAAAAAACGATACATGATCATAATTTAGATCAAAAGTCATAAAACTATTTTGTATTTCTTTGTTTCAAAGACATTCTATAATTTGTATCACAATATTCTCACTGCAAATTGGAAAGTAGAATGCATGTTTCTATGCTATCATCCTGTGTATGTGTATGGAAATCAACTATGACTTTTCAGTAATATCTCATGTAGCAAGTTTGAACAGATTTTTATTTATGATGAGTTCTGCAATTAACTGTATGCTTATATTTAAAATATGAAATTAATAAATAGTCTAAAATAAGTCATTATATTTTTTTAAAGACCAGGTAATATATTTCTCCCAAGTGTGAAAATAATCTTTATTTATAATGAACCTGCATTTTTCTTTTGCTCTCATATTTATACCATGGTACTCAAACTATAGAATTTCTCATACATGTATCAATTATCAGGCATATGAAGAAATTTTGCAAATGAATGCAAAGAAAAAATGGTTGTGCAATTAGAAATTATTAGCCTAATTCATTGGGCCAGTATAAAAAATACAGGTAGTTTATGTAACTTAAGAAACTTCAGAAGGCAGCTCACTCCCCCTAAGAAGCTTCCCCTTCAGCAAATTTTAGTCCCTTGTAACTATTTGAAAGCAGACTCTTTATCTTTATTATATTAAACTGGTTGCTTTTTTAGCTGGATAAATTTTGCCATCACACTGCAAATACCAGAGCATTAGCATACATTAGACAAGTAAGGGCCTTTTGGTGAAAGGCTAAGGCCCTTTGTTCTGGTAGAAATACAGAGATTCAAAGTTTAGCTGCAGGACTCTTGTGTGCCAGGCATTGACTAAGTGCTGGGGCATCATACCAGAGACAAGGTAGACCCTATTCATTAATCGGCTTAAACATGATAGTTTGCTATTAAACAAGTTCAGAAAAAAGAAGAAAAGGAAAATAAAATAAAAAAGAAAAGAACATTAAAGAATATATAGAATTTAAGCCAGAATGAATAAGTACACAAATTAATTGCTCTGATTTTTCTGTGAATTTTGAAATTAATTCTCACCAAAAAAAAAAAGAAGTCAGTGAACAGAAATTGTTATTGCAATTTTGGGTAATTAATTTCAGGTAGAGAAAGATCAATCAAACTTGACAGGAACTGGCGACTCAGTGATCCAAATTAAGTTATTTAAAATCATTAAACCCATAAAATAAAATAAGCATGAGCATATTGTTCTGATCAATATATATACAGGCAAGTTGACAAATTTTTTTATGAATTTGGGCAATCATTGCCAACCTTTGAATAGATAGCATGAAGTAATGTTTTTTTTCAATCTATGCTAGATAAGTTTGTGTGCAAACCTAATGCTTTATTAATAATATTGTGCTGAAATTATGCTGTTTCAGTAATATGTTCTAAATGGGAATTAAAATAATACCCCAAAAAGTATCTTTTGCAAAGTTCAAATCTCCAGATTAAGAGTGAAATCTAAACTAAGTATTGCAGATGGCCCTGAGATAAATCATTGTACCAACAAAAATTTTCTGGTTGGAACACTCCAGATTTAATCACTTGCAAGTATTAGAGACACTCTTAAAGGGGACTAAACATAAGCCACAAAGAGTTGAAAGGATATTTCATCTTGCCCCTTTTCTCAGCTGTTGTGTTTTTCTCTAACACAGGTGAATGCACAGCAAAATGATTGAATCTTATACTTGCCTTGGTTAGGATGTTTGCTTCCTCTGTGTGTAGTAACATCTGAAATCCTAAAACTGGAAGCTCCCATAAACTTCCCTATCCTCCTGTGAGGAAAACTGCTTACCATAGTCTTCTGGAAATTTAGATTGGTAAATCACTTAGGTACATCCAGTAATCAGCAGTTAAAGCATTGGATGATTGGGTATTTTACTATACCACATGATTAGCACTTGAAGTAAGTCTTATGCTAGACATATGTTTTTCACTTGAATTCTTTAAATGTTTTATTGTGGAATAAAGTGCATGGAAGAGCACCTAGAACTCTACAATTTACCCAACAGATTATAAAGCATATAGCCATGTAAGTAGCTTTGGATCATAAAGTTTACCTTTATGTATCTTGTCAATTACAACTCGTCTTTCCTCTCAGAGAACTACTATGATGGATATATTTTTAACGTGTAGTTCATCTTCTAAGCATAATGTCAACTGGAGGCATGTACTTTCAGACAATATATATAAATATGAATTGCAAATTAAATACTTATAAGCTATTAGAGGCTAAATTACCACTATCATACCATTTTATAATCTAGACACATTCTAAAGAAAAGTACTATTTATCCCAATTGAACCATGATGAAATTTAAATTGTTTTCCATAAAATATTGTCATTTAAAGAGTAGTTTTAGAACTAGATCTGGAATCCATTCTTCGTGTCTCTCTCACCTTTCTTTGATATAAAAGTGAGTATAAAATGTGATGACATATATCAAAGTACCTAGTAAATTAATAATTATAAAGAATATGAAATGGTTTATTTTCACTTTTTAAACTGAAATTCTAATCATGACACAAAATAATTGCTAACAATTGTAATGCTAATGGGTGATAATTATCATTTGTCAAATGTTTATTAATTGTCACACACATGAAGTACTGTGCATATAGTTTCTGATTTAGCCCTGATGTTTTAGTGATAGAGCCAAGAAGGAAATCCAAATACGTTTGATCCAGAGACAGACCCTGCTCTTATCAGCTCTTTCAAACTTACACATGCAAACACACAAATCTGCACAATAAAGTAAGAAAAACTCAGTATGGTTTAATTTTAAAGTTAAGATAATGATATACATTTTTAAAAATGTGACAACAACTGAGATTAAGAAGGAAGAATACAATAACTAAATTTTGTCTTAAAGAAAAGTAGAAATAGAGAAAGTAACTTCTGAATTCAAATCTAAGCCTCTTTGGTAACTATGTAGAATTTGGAAGGTTGGAAAATCACACATTTGGCAAAATTCAATATAAGGTAGACTCATTTCAGACCTTGTCTAAAGTATCAAGAACTAAATTTTAAAGAATTTATAGTATAAATTAGTCAAAACATTCATGTATGATATTCAGAGTCAAAATATTCAGGTATGATATTCAGAGACAGATACATAGCTTAGATCACCTTAGATGTTATATTTACAATCTCAGAACATCTTACAAATAAGATTCAGTATAATAAACTTCCAAAATGTTAGTATATAAAATTTTACCTAATTTATTTATCCATTTGATCTTTCTTGGATATATAGAGGTAGAATATAAATTTATAAAATATAGTATTATGTAGGATTGAGATTAAGACATATAGGATTGGGGATCCCTGGGTGGCTCAGCGGTTTAGCGCCTGCCTTTGGCCCAGGGTGCGATCCTGGAGTCCCAGGATCCAGTCCCACGTCGGGCTCCCGGCACGGAGCCTGCTTCTCCCTCCTCCTGTGTCTCTGTCTCTCTTTCTCTCTCTCTGTTTATCATAAACAAATAAATAAATCTTAAAAAAAAGACATATAGGATTTATAGGATTATATAATTATAAAATAAGGGAAAGTATAATCATATGCCTCTCAAAAGCCAATTTTTCATTAAGGGCAGATTTTGCTATTCATAAGAAATTAAATACTCTCTCCATTTATTTGTGTATTTAGTTTCTTGGAGAAACAAGATTCCTTTGTGGAAGGATAATTTCTACCTCAATTTATTTTAATAGATACTTTTGAACTTCACATAGCGAAACATTTCATTATTATCTTTTAAATCCATAAATCAATGTCTGTTTTATAGTCTGCTGATAAAACGAATTTTTCAGAGTTTAGTTAAAACTGCCACTAAATTTTGATATTCTGCAATAATACCTTCTGAAGAAGATTAGAGAGAGAGAAAAGGAGGTATATTGGTGAAGATATGTAAATTTAGATATATATTACACATATTGAATATATGCACTATATATATCATATATAGATATGCATATGAGATATAATATATACATATATGAGACATGTCAACTACTGCAAACCTACTTTCTAGAAAAGACACTGACAGGATGAAGAATTAATTTGTGTATACTGTTTCTTGTAGAACATTCTGGGCCATTATTGATTTCCAACTGCCACTTCTTTGATATCCCTCTAAGAAACATGTTTATTTTTTTATATAGAATTTGCTTGCTGTGTTCTGTGTTAAAAAGAATTCTTAAAAGTATTTTATCTCGTTGTACCAGTTCAATGTATCAGTTGTGGATATTGAAAGTAACAAATAACTGTTTCCCAAACTTTATAAACATATGGCTTTTCAGAAGCTGTGTGCTACCAGATGGGAGATTGTATGTTATGTACATGGTAATTAGGTCCTAATATCTCCTGATAAGGCAGACATTTCCTATAAGCAAAATTACTCATTGGCCATTTCTTTTTTTTTTTTTTTTTTTTTCCGTTGGCCGTTTCTTAAATATGCCATAGAGTGCATTCGGGGCCATCTACCAACAAATCTTTCCCACCTGGTTTTTCTGCCGGTAATAGAACAGATCACAATTTCTTGGCTGAGTTCACTATGAAGTAGCTTGCATTTAGGAGACATGCAAAAAATAATTTCCACTTTGTCTTTAAATATAGGAATCACACTCAGGAGAGAAAGAATGTCACAGGATGAGAGTCACAGGGGACTAAGTTGAACTAAGGCAAAACAATGTTAACATCTCCCATCTCATTCCCCATTCCATGGCATATGCTCCTTGAATAAAATAATCCACCAATCACTTTAGGTACATTTCTATTATTATACATTACAATTGTCTTCCTTCTCTTTCTTTCTTGCCTCTACCCTTCCTTTTGTTTTTTCTCTCTTGTTTCTTGGTACAGATCTTAAAAACATGTAAATTAAGTGTATGACTTACCTGGCCTTAAGCTCAGCTGTTGTTGTCTTGTTTTTGTTCTTTTTTAAACCTATGTTATATACAAACCAATTTTTCAGTAAGTCTTCTTTTTATCTCTTCTACCTGGTACTTAACTCATTGCTGAGTTCCTACATTGTTGCCATGTGGTAAAATAGGTTCCCATTTTCTAAAAGCTGCCTTTTAGCACAACAAACTATTTTTTCTTCAATCAGTAGTTAACATAGATTTTAATGAACTAAAAAAGAACACATGGTTTATGTATCAATATTTCCTTTTCAGTGCTACTTCCTTTCCAACCAACACTTCCCACAATGGGCAGGGAGGCAGCTGGGACATAAACATTAGGGGATACAAGGAATGGTGAGAAAGAGAATTGGAGACATTAGCTACACAGACCTTATCTTTAGGCAGGTCTGTGACGATCTCACTGAAGCTGCCTTATTGTTTCTCTCTCCACTAATTCCATTACAAAACTTGTTTCAGCACATTTCAATGCCTATGAGCTGACAGGAAACTGTAAGACACAGGAGATACTCACTCTAAAAATTTTTGAGGCAAAAAGTTCAAAACATGTTTGTTTGATTTTTCTAGTGACAACAACCAGAAAAGGCTATCAAAATAGGTATTTTGGTATTTCATGGACAATTACTCAGGTTCTTAACATTCCTGGGAAAAATCCAATTTTCATTAGCTTGGTAGCTTTCATGTCTGAGAAAATATTTTTTCTCCTGATGGGAAGAGATAGAGTACATACATGAGCCTCCACTTCCATTTTGAAATGGGGTGATATTGTCCAAGCCAGAATGTGGCAGAAGGGCAAATCCATATTTCTTTAATGAGAATAATAAAGGTCTGAGGATGTGAGGTTTCTATCCCTATGGTGGATATTCCCGTGTCAGTCACTACACTTCAGACTGCACACTTGCTTTCTGTCTCCCCCAACAGATGTTTCAGTGTGCAAGTATGATCAAAAAAATTATGAGATTTTCTTTTTTGTTATACTGTCCATCTCTTTATCTTGTATTGCCTCTTGCTCATTCAGTAGAAACAGCTTAATATGTCCACATTCAGAATTTATTTCCTCTCTCCTACCTTTTATCTTTTTGTTAGCTCCACTGACTTGCTGACTTGCAAAATTCGTTTTTTTTTTTTTTTTTTTTTTTTTTTAGCTCATTCCATATTGTTCTTTAAGGGCTTCAAGGCCACATTCTAGAATTTTCATGTGATGGGAGCAGCTTTCTTTTTAAATTTGCATTCAATCAATTAAAATACAGTGTATTATTAGTTTCAGAGACAGAGGTCAGTGATTCACTAGCTGCATGTAATGCCCAATGCTCATTATATCACATGCCCTCCTTAATGCTCCTCCCCGTTACCCCATCTGCCCCCCCTTCACTCCAGTGGCCTTGTTTGTTTCCTATGATTAAGAGTGTCTTATGGTTTGTCTCTCTCTCTCTCCCTCTCTCTGATTTTGTCTTATTTTATCCTCTCTTCCCTTATGATCCTGTTTTGTTTCTTAAATTCCACAGAAGAGTGACATCATATAATAATTGTCTTTCTTTGATTGCCTTATTTGGGGATTGTTGTGCCCAAGATTGCGAATCCGGGAAACTACCAAGGAGCCTACACCGATGCAAGCGCAGGAGGGTTTATTCACAAGTTGAGCTTGGGTCCAAGTATACCCCACACAGCAGAACAGGGACTTGGACCCCTAGACTAAGAGGTGTAGCAGCTTTATAGGGGCCAGTGGGCCCCTATACGCAGAAAGTTGCACAGTCATGTGGGTCCACACGCAGGTGGCCAATTGAATTACATCTTACCCTATAGTATCCATTTGAGCTGGCCTATTACTTCGGTCAGAATTGGCCTGCAGTTTTGGAGGGCACAAGGCGGGGTTACATTGTTATGAGCTGATTTCTGGTAAGGCTGTGCCCAGCGGCTTGACTAGGGGTGGGCAGCGCCTTAAGCAATAAGCAGGTCATGTGGGGTCATACAGGAGGTGGTGGGTGCAGCACAAAATGGAATCAGTCCTGCTCTGCTTGTCCAGGGGTAGGGGATTTTTGTTAAATTTCCTGGGTCCCACAGGGATCAGCTTTCTTAATGTGATATATGCAATGTTTCTGGTGTTTGGTGGAGAAAATGTACTGTAAACATCAAACCTCTAGATATTTCTCACAGAAAAGAATCAAAAAGTGATTGTGTTTCTGAAACATAGCATTTTCTTCATGCCTCTTCCTCTTGCTTCCTCTGATCTAGGGGGAGGGGGACTTTAGTGATGTAGGTCAAATTACTGAGCTGGAATTTGTTCTCTGAAGTTCTTATCTAGACAGAAAAAAATGGCAGATAGGGTATGGAAAGGTATCCTATAGCTCCTTTCAGGAAATACTGTTGCAGGAGTGACAGAAGTTGTGTCCATAGTAGGTCTTCAAATACTCTAGCCAGATGAGGCAGCCAGACTCCTTTGGGAGGTCTGCCAAGGTCGTGACAAATGCCATGGGGCTGTGAGAAAAGGCAGTAGACGAGGTGATGCTCTCCTCATCAGGGCCTGCATCTCTGGAGCTCCAGACTCAGTGAGAAGTGTGCATCCCTGAGACCTCAGAGACTGACTAGCTTTGGGCTTCACAGGCCTGGAATGCTGGTGGAAGGTGCTATGAGTCCTCTAAGTTCTGGAGGTAACTGCCAAGAAGGATACACAGCTTGCTGGTCCATTACATATTGCTCATCTAAAATTAATGTCAGTAACTTTCTTCTTCCAAAAAGTAGCTCCAGTCCAAGCAAGTGAGCAATCATCCCTTTACAATGTAGACATGTGCAGAATAACACAGTAACCAATGACTAAATGACGACCCAGGGCAGGTGGCTTAGAGGGTCAAGACTGTGATGGTGCTGGAGTCTCTGAGCTGCCAGAGACATGGGATACAGACCCCCAGCACACTCCTGCATACTCGGGTCCTGCATCCCGTCCTCCCCTGGGGCAATTAGCATTTCCCAGAAGTGGCCACTATCATCCTTTGAAGGTCATCATAAACACACATACACAAACACAATCTAATAGAAGCCAACTAGTCCATGTACAACTGCAAATGAATTCAGTCACAACCTACAGAGAGAAGCCTCCCTCCACTGCTATCACCCTTGAGCTGCTTTAGTCTCTTTCCAAAAATAAACCAGATTAATTGCATACCAATCCTCTACACCAGTGATTTTCAAAATGTGGTCATTAGTCCAGGGACAATTTCTGGGTTCACATCCTAAACCCTATGAATCAGAAACCCTGGCAGCAGAACCCAGCAATCTGTAGTTTTACAATCCTCCAGGTGTTTCTGAGACACCTAAATTTTGACAGTCACTGCTCTACCCAAAACCTTGCAATGGCTTAGTCAGAGTTAAGGCCAAAGTCCTGGTGAGGGTCTGAGATCTCACAATACTTCTTTCCCTTTTTCCTGCTTGTTAATCTCCTCAGGTCTACCAGTCTCCTGGCTGTTCCTCGAAGATACCACATTTTCTCACATCTCTTCACATTGTATTGTTTCTTTCCTAATATCTTCTAGTGATCCATGTACTCCAATTCTTCCCTCTTTAATGGATTATCAGTCTTCTGATAAAATCTTTTAATCCCTGGCCTTAATTTACATTCTCCCATTGAGACTCTGTACACTAATACTTATTCCTCACATCAGAGCTTATTAGTGAGTTTCTCTTATAACTCTCACTGTTTATCCATCTTTACAAGTTTGTTGTAATCATAAAGAGAAAGATGTGTCAATCTATTTACTCTTTTGTCAATTTGGATTCAAATTATTTTGTAGCTCAAAGTTTGCAGTTCAAAATCATTACTCTATTATTCTCAGTGATGCAATCTCCCTTTTCTGTTTCTTTTTCTTTTTTTCAGCTATATCAAAGAAATTTCACAGCAAAACTTCTCTTTAATTACTGCTTTTTCCCAAAGATCTTTTTTTTTAAGATTTTATTTATTTATTCATGAGACACACACAGAGAGAGAGAGAGAGAGAGAGAGAGAGAGGTAGAGACACAGGCAGAGGGAGAAGCAGGCTCCATGCAGAGAGCCCGACTTGGGACTCGATCCTGGGACCCTAGGATCACACCCCAGGCTACAGGAGGTGCCAAACCGCTGCGCCACCAGGGCTGCCCAAGATCTTTTTTTTAATCTTCCAAATCTTAATTTTAGTCTTGGAATAATTGAATGGAAGAATGAATAGAGGGATGGATGGTCAGTTTCATTTGGGACAATAATATTATCTTGACAAATGTTAAATCAAATAAAAACAACAATGGCACTTGGGCAGAGAGCAATGAGAAGGACATGGTTTCAAAAATTTTAGATCATAAAAATAAATAAAAAACAAAACAAAACAAAAACAAAACTTTTACATCATAAGAAAAAATTCTAGGTGGTAAACATTTTAATAGTAAGTCTAGGGAAAAAGAAAGCTTTTTATTTGTTAAAAATAAAAAGTAGCCTTTTATTGCTCATTTATTAAGAAAATGCTTTGGGTTACAAAAAAATTTTAACTGTAAATCATTTTCTTTAATTGAAATGTTAACCGGAAAAAAAGAACAGGTATTTCATATAGTTCTGAAGCCCTGAGGTTTCAGTAATATAAACAAGGATTGAAATAAATACAGTATTAAAAATATATGAGTTTTATTTATCAGAATTACTTGGTATCTTTTCTTTGTAACTTCAAAATATATATTGTTTATTTTCTAGTGTCAGGGTCAACTTTCCTCTAGGGACACTATAGAATTTCTAGAAGTGTTGCTATTAGTTGCTGTTACCAGTTCCTTTTTTATTACCTCTAGATCTTATCTGCCTGCAGTTCTCTTCTTAAAGTGAAACTTGCTGTTTTATCAACTCTGGATATATTAATCTGAGTATATCTGAAGAAAAAAGAGGGACTCAAAATAGGGAATATAGCAATTTTCTCCCCTACCCTGAATTTTACTCAGAATATTGTCACTTATAATCCAAACAATCATGGTAATTCCTAGGTGGCTAATTCTCTAATCACTGTGAAAAATATTTATCTGTAAGAATTTTATTTAAAAGACAAGTTTTTGGAGAAAAACATCTAAATGATCTCATTTTCCATTTATTTGTCTGAAATGTATTTGTATCTGTGAACTGCCTATTCTCTCCTACTGCTTGAATTATTGTGCTAAACTTTTCCTTAAATAATTAGGTGCTAAACTTGATGTATTTATGACTCAGACTTTCTGACAATAGAATTTTTATCAACAAAAAAATGAAAGATGACATATCTATTTTTAAATACTTACACTCAATTCTTAGTACACTTAATGGTGGTGGTAATAAATAGGTTGACTGTAACTTCTTTATCTAAACGGAGCTTAACATTTAGTGTACATTTTGTGTTTGTTTAGAGTTAAGTTTTAATATGTAGTCAGATTCTTTTCCTGAAAATATAATTATTATCCTACTTATGGCTATAATTGTTAGACCTAAGTAATTCATTATATATTTTATTTTCAAGAGCATTGTATGTAGTGATTTTAGAGAAATAGATTGAAATCCAGGATTACATGAAAACAATGAAGTGATATAAACTAAAATGACTTGTTGGGGGCATGCATGGGCCATTAAATGAGGACGGTTATCCTCTGAGAACTAATGACCAATAGGAGGTGTACCTCAGTTACCAAAAGGAACATAGAATGTACCTCAGTTACCAAAAATTTAAAGAGAGAAAGAGTGCATATAGAGCATTTTAATATTGGTGTCAAAGAAAGCTCTGTGAAATGGTAACATGTGGGACAGTAAGAGGGTAAGGGCATCTGACACTATATTAATATGGAAGAGCTTGGTTCTTGTCTCATGGAGTCAAAGAATGAACCTCAATCTCACAGACAAGGAGAGTGAGTAAAGGGACAGAAATTTATTAAGTAAAGATACAGAGAAAGCTCTCAGAAGTGAGAGGGGTCCCAACAGAGTTGCCACCTGAGGGCTTGTAGGGTTGGTCTTTTATTGACAGCCTCATCAGGGAACCTAAATCCTTTTAACATATCCATTGATATCACCATTGAGTAAGGACTAGTGATAACATCTTTAATGACTTAGTTCCTCTTTAGGGTCAGATAATTCTTTGTTGGTCTCAAGTAGCTGTGAGAACAAGACCCCACCTCTGGCACCTGGGAAAGGATGGTAAGGTTTGCTTATCTCTGGCTTACTTTCATCTCCACATTTTTGAGGATTTTTGTGAACCTGGTATCATGGCCTACTAGCTAGCTCTGCCTATCCTCATCTGTCCCTAACTCAATATGACTCAGATGCCCAGAAGACTCAGATTTCTGGGGAGAGGATTTCAGGCAGAGAAAGGAGACCATGCAAAGTCCTAAGTTGAGGGGTATTCTAATCATACATTATGCTGAATTTTTTTAGCATGGGGAGATGAACAATCTATTCTAACTTCTCTTATGCTTTTATTTTTGTCATTTTTTGACATTGATTTGAAGACTCATTTATTTTTATGTATTTTTTAAGAGTAAAGACTTTTTTTTTAAGATTTTGTTTATTCATGAGAGACAGAGAGAGAGAATGAGAGAGAGAGAAGAGAGGCAGAGACACAAGCAGAGGGAGAAGCAGGTTCCATGTAGGAAGCCCGATGTGGGATTCCATCCTGGGACCCCAGTATCATACCCTGGGCTGAAGGCAGATGCTTAACCTCTGAGCCACCCAGGCGTCCCTGAAGACTCATTTTTTTTTTTTCCCTAATAAGAAACATTTGAGGATATTATTTTTGTGTGACTTCACTAAGTCAAATGGTTTTTTACTTAGTAAATTTAAAAATTGCTTCTCATCTATTAATTGGAGATAATAGCAGGTGTCTTCTAGGATTATTGTAAGGATTAAGTGAGTTAATATATATAAAGGGCTAAGAAGAGAGACAGAAATATAATAGTTGCTCATATTATTATTAGCTTATTAATTAGCTACTTCTTCCTCTTTATCTCTTTCACTATCAATATCCATGTTTTTGTGCAGTATTTGTGCATAATTGTACCTTATTCAAATTTATCTAATACACCTTATTGGCTTAGTTTATGTTCATATGTTTATATTTCATGATTTATGAAATCTAGGTAGCATTTTTACTCCACTATAATATCCATAAAATATTAGAACACATATTTCCTTCTTCCCACATTTCATTCATTCTGTATTATTTCTTATCACCTCCACCTGAACCGCCCCTTTGAACTCTACATGTGTTTATAAAAATTATATTCTGTTCTGTAATGGAAACCATTTAGCATTCACTCTATAGTTTAAGTGCTTCCTGACTTTTATTACTGGATAAAAATATATATATATATATTCCAAAACTTAGTCACTTAACACAGCAAACATTTGTTATCTCTGTTCCTGGGGGACCAGAATTTCAAGTCTTATTGAGCTAAGTGCATCCTGCCTCCATTTATGCTCTCTCATGAGGTGACATTCCAGCTACCAATGGGTGCAGTCTCATCATAAAGCAGGATTCAGTTCCTCACAGGTCATTGGCCTGGCTCCCTCAGATTCTCAGGACTCAGCTCCTCTCCCTGTGGGCATCTTCTCAGTGTAGCTCACGTTTTAACAGCTGCAATAGAGGGAGAGGACCCAAACGAAAGCCATTGTCTTCTACAACCTAACCTAGGAGCTGATTTCTGCTGCATTGTATTCCTTAGAGGGAAGTTACAAAGCCTGCATTCAGTGGAAAGAATTCCACAAGGGAATGACTCCCAGGAGGCAAGGACCATTGGGGGGCCTCTTACAGGCGGCCTACTGCAAATAGACGTAGTGCTCATAGCCTGATCTTTTATATTCACAACTTTGCATTATTTATTTGGACTCACCTTCTTTTTGTTCCAATTGCCACCATTTCACAGATTCTCTTATTCTAAAATTTGTGGTTTGAGTTCTATATTTTAGGATTTGTATTTTATGAGTTAGATTCTGCCCCTTCCCCCTATAAAAGAGTTATAGGTCTTGCAATTCTGGGGTCTTTGCCTATTTTGAGATTGCTGTCTGTTGCATTTGTTTGTTTGTTTGTTTGTTTGTTTATGTGTGCGTATGTATATGTGTATGTATGTATTAAAGATTTTATTTATTTATTCATGAGTGACACAGAGGGAGAGAGAGGCAGAGACACAGGCAGAGGGAGAAGCAGGTTCCATGCAGGGAGCCCGATGTGGGACTGGATCCCAGAACTCCAGGATCACGGCCTGGGCAGAAGGCAAACTCTTTAACTGCTGAGCCACCCAGGTGTCCCCTGTTGCTTTTATTTAAACAACTATTCCCCAGGTATGAAATTATTGGCTTGTATTTTCCTTACATTAGAACTCTGGTAATGTTATATCACTATGTTTTGGAGCTTTATGCTGTGGAAAATACTGTCTCAACTCAGCCTCATTTTCTCATCGTAGATGGTTTTCTTTATAGACATGGACCAACTGTATCCTAAAGAAGTAGAAGGACAACAATGATGTGGGACAGTTACTTAGAATATCTCCTACCATTTCTTCACAAATCAGTTGTGGCTTTTACCTTGGGAGCATATGAATAATAGCTAACATGGACAGAGTGATTATGAAGAGACAGACGTTGAAGTCAGTAACTCTTCTACATTATTTTCACTACCGTAAAAATTCTATGTGACAGATACTATTTTCTCCCAATTTTTTATTTTTTTATTTTATTTATTTATTTATTTATTTATTTATTTATTTATTTATTTATTTTTGATAGTCACAGAGAGAGAGAGAGGCAGAGACATAGGCAGAGGGAGAAGCAGGCTCCATGCACCGGGAGCCCGACGTGGGATTCGATCCCGGGTCTCCGGGATCGCGCCCTGGGCCAAAGGCAGGCGCTAAACCGCTGCGCCACCCAGGGATCCCTCTCCCAATTTTTTAATTGGGATAAGAGGCTTGCATTGTCTTCTGCAGATAAATTAGATGTGCTTTAGTATGCCAAGTATTTCACAGACGTGATATGATCCATCTACTGTATTTTTGCCATTATTCCAGGATTATCTACAGTATTCTATCTAATGAAACATAATGGTAAAATACTAAAATATCTTCAGTAAAATATTTGGATATGCATGGTAATTGGAGTTAATAGAGATTCTAAGTGTCTTCATGGTAATCAGAATAAATTTTGCCACTAAGTAAGTTTACACAAAACCTACAAAAATTGTCAGGTGTCAGAGCTTTTGAAGTTTGGAATTATAGATCAGAGGATATTGAGTTTGTAGAGATGTTCTGCCCAAGGGCTAGCAGTTGGCAAGTGGTTTCCTGAATTTCAAGCCATGTGAAGAAACTCTAAGATAACATTTTTAGGTGTTGCATATTGCTACCTTAAAGATGTATGACCTTCAGTTTGGGGATTCTTTCTCCTTTTAAGATTCCTGACACATGAGGTCACATACTGATTTTGACTCTTAACTAAATGTTTGGGACTTTGATCAATTGCTAGCCCTTTTGAAGTTTAGGTTTTTTGTTTTTTGTTTTTCTCCATTTGGCAAATGTGAATAATAGCTCTTTTTGTTAATGACTTTCATGACATAGAATGTGATAATCCATAAAAAGACTTACTGAATTTCTGCTACATGGTTAGTATTTACTGACAAATAGTTTCTATGAATATGTACTTAAATTCTGTGTAGTTTTTCTAATAAATAGGTATTGCTAGTATAGCAAGTATAGATATACTATAGCTATACTAGTATAGCTAGTATAGCTTCATCATATAGGTGCTTTTAAAAAGAACCAAATTTAGTGTGTTATATTAAAAAGGTTTTCTATGAGTGCTATCCAGCCAAAGTGTTAAAATGTAAACATATAGCTATGGAATCTTTCTCTCTCTTTATATATAAATATGAAAGAGAGTGAATCTTTAGGCTTTGAAATAGCCAATAAAATAACCAGAAAATCAATACAAGTGTTCCATCACTAAGAGGAATCAAGGAAAACATATAGTATTTAATATATACTACTGGACAATAATAGTGTCTTTCTGGCATGGGGTAGATACTTTCATGTGATTTATTAATCTGGTAGTTTTAGGTTCTAATCTGTGGGAAGATGTCCATTGTATTTTTTGACTGCATATAGGTTAATAATTGAAAATTAATTCCATCCTGAAGCTCATCAATATCCTAGAACACTTCTTATCAATGTGAATTCAGGGGCTACTTTGCCGGGCCGCATGGAGCAGAATTAATTTAAAAAATAAGTCAACTCTTTATACATTTACAATATCTTGAACATATGAACTGGTGGCTAGGACATGAAATCCTGTGTAGACTTATTCCTTGAGTCTGGACAATGATGGCTTTTAATCCTTAGCAATACATCTACTGCTGTGATTACCCCCCAATTCCAGGTTAATGATTTCTTCTTAAATGCTACAATTGAAAAAAAATACAGTCTGGATGAATGAGACTGGGATAATCTCTTGGCTGCTGGACTATCCCTGTATGGACAGATCTCTAAAGTACAGTTTGTAAGCTATTTGATTTATTTGTGGTGTGGGGAATGAATGCACAGCAAAAGAAGCAAATTTATTTTTCATTCACCTACCACCCTGGTCAGGTTTGCTGCCTTTGCTACAATAACTTTAGTTTGACAAAAAGCAATTAGCTTTTGCAATCCAAAGAGAAAATAATTATTTTATTTTGAGCCATTTGATGATTTGCGGCAACACACACATACATACCCCACACACATTTGAGTGCTAGGCTTTGGGCTCTGTTATTTGCTTCCTCTGCTTTCAAGTAGAACAACTCATATTGAGGAATATTTGTGATGACCACAGTGGCAACTACCACACTCCATTATCCTGCTATACTCAACCAAGTCTCCTAAAGCTTTTATTTCAGAAGGCAAATGGTCTGCATCCCAAGATACACTTAAACCAGATGCTTCATTACTGCCAACTTCATTACTTGCCAGCTCCCTAGCTAAGATAAAGGCATCTGTAATGACTTCTACTATAGGTGGATTCAGCTAACACACCATATTAAAGACAGTCATGTGCAATTTCCAATTCCTGGTTAGTTTTAATAATAGTCAGGATACCTGGATGTAAGTTAAGGAAATATACTTAAAATGTCTATAAATAAATATCGTCAGGGAAACTAGTTTTAAACTAGTTCTAATTTTAAAACATTGATTCCATGCAATAGTCTTTATAGTCTTGTTTTATCTCTTTTGCCTAAATCCAAATATATTTAAAATATGAGAAAATAATTTGAGTACCAAAATCCTGACACAGAAAATTGTTAATGTTGTAGTTTTGTCACAGTTGATATACATGGTTTTATAGAATACATACATTTTACTGACTAATGAAGTAAGACCATCTATGACCTTTCTTACATCTTTCCACTTTCCTTGAGAGGATTACTTTTTGGAAGCTAATATATACCCTTCTCATCCACAGTTCTATACTTTTACTACCCACATATAAATATATCACAGCATTGTTTGTAAACACAAATTTTGGAAATACCTACATGCCTACCAATATGGAAATGGATATTCAAAATTTAAAATATATGCACATAATAATGGTAATCATACATATTTATTTTTAATAAATAAATTTGTTTATTAATAAATAAAATATTAAAAATAAATAAATAAAATATATTTGATAATATCAATGATTAATAATTACTGTATTATAAGTGGTGATGTGTATACTATAAAGATTATATATATTATATTATACAGCATATAGTATAACTATAGGACATGTAATAATATGGTAATATAAAATTAATATAATTATGAATAATTAATCTTAGTCATTGACAATTAGCACAGTGTAATTATTAATGTTGACATTATTAACATTGTTTTACTATTGTGTTAATATATACATATGTTGATATATATTAAAATATATAGACCTCGTTTTAAATGTTCACAGTAAGGCAGCCCTGGTGGCTCAGAGGTTTAGCACTGCTTTCAGCCCAGGGCTGCATCCCAGAGACCTGGGATCAAGTCCCACTCGGGCTTCCTGCATGGAGCCTGCTTCTCCCTCTGCCTGTGTCTCTGCCTCTCTCTCTCTTTCTGTCTCTCATGAATAAATAAATAAAATCTTAAAAAAAATAAATGTTCACAGTATGCAAAGCTTTGCCCACTTAAAAAATTCTTGAGTAGCAATGTAGGAAGAATGCTTGTCAGATATGTTGATGATGCTGTCTGAATTATCAAAGTGTGATTGGAAGTTTTTTCAAAACAAAAAAGTTTCCTATAATGTCCCCAGAAAGTATTCTTCAGAATGACTCTTAACTAAAAGAAGTCTATAACAAAGGAAGTATAATTAAAAAATGCTGACTGCAATACAACTCTTCCATAGGGTACAAACCATTTTTTTTTCCTTTCTCCAGTAATGCAAATTATGCTGACAGGGAAATATAACAACTTTTGTCAACTGAATTTATTTTTTGCTTACCAAAGCTAGAAGTCATGTAATAATGTTCATCTGGCTGACCTGCGGGTGTATGTTGAAGTGTATCATTCTAAATAAGTTGTCTACTGCTCAATGATGCCCATAGATTTTACAACTCTCTGGTTCCCATTGTAAAATCAGAAAGAAGTATGAAATTAAAATTAAAAGAAACATTTTCAATAAAGTGTTCTGTGATTTGCTGCGCATTTCCTAATTAATTAAAGGAGAAAATTTATAAGACTCATGATATCAAATTAATTATTATTTTTTTATAAAGATGCATTTCTTTCTTTCTTTCTTTCTTTCTTTCTTTCTTATAGTCAGAGAGAGAGAGAGAGAGAGAGGCAGAGACACAGGCAGAGAGAGAAGCAGGCTCCATGCACGGGAGCCCAACGTGGGACTTGATCCCGGGTCTCCAGGATCGCTCCCTGGGCCAAAGGCAGGCGCCAAACCGCTGCGCCACCCAGGGATCCCCTCAAATTAATTAAATAGAAAAGGAACACATCATATTCACAAGCCTAGGGAAATCTTGAATATTTGTAATCAACGAATCCTATACCACAGAGAAAATCATTGTGTTATACATAGAAAAATAGTTGAGTTGACTGCAAATTCCAAATAAATGTCCTTTGAATCTTTATAAATAAAAAGCAGGAAAAAAAATAAATAAAAATAAAAAGCAGGTGTTCTATATTTCCATAATCAGCTATGATTTTTTTTTGCATCCCCCAGTGACTGGGAAAATTATGAAATTATATCATTCTGATTTATTTATATAAACAAAATGCCATTCTATATTCAGTTTTGCAGCCTGCTATACATTCTCAGCTAATATCTCCTCATAAAAAGAGCTCCACTGGGCTGCTAACCATACAGGGTCATCTTCATTTAGGCTACAATTGGAACTTGATCAAGGTGGTCAAAATCTAAATTGCAGCCAGACTTAGTCTAAGCAATTGTAATTTTTATTGCCTGATCTAATCTAATTCTTACTTTCTTTGATCTTTCAGGAATGTAATCTGGAAGTGGGGATGGAAGGAATTTTTTCGATTTGGAAGCAGAACAATGATTTATGGTAAATGAGCATTAGTGAAGATGCTGTAGATTTGGGCCTTACAATTGTGTTTCCTTTTGACATATATTTAATTCCAGGGTGGGCTGTTTACTTTTCTATATCCTTGGAATATTCATTCTTGAAAGCCAATATATGAAATCAATCCCTTCCACAACTAACAGCACTTACACTCATACTATAGAATCAAACTTTATACTAGAATACTTATTCTAGAAATAACTCCAAATATGAAATTGTATACTTCCATATGAAAAATTAAATTGGGAAAATGCAAACAATATATATATTTCATAATAAAAATGAATAAATGGAAACAAGTGGGATTTTCAAATGAAATTTTCATAGATCATGCTTGTCCTCAAGAAGTTCTCATTGCTTTTATGACATAAATCCCAAAGTAAAGGATTATTTAGTTTGCTGTCTCATTAATAATTATTAAACCATGCAGCAGCATATGTCTCTTTTCTACTCTATTATATGGAAAAATAAAGAAAAATACTTGGAAAAACTGCATAGTATAGCATGATAATGCATTGCGACAATCAATTCTAATTGCCTACCAACGTTTTCTTTCCTTCTTTAAAAAGAATCCAGATATTTTACTTGGCCATTATATAACCCAGGATAGAGTATATAATTAATTATCAATATCTTTTTCAGCTATCTCTGACCAGGTAACCAATTCTGACCAATGAGATATATGCTTAAATGTTTTATGGGACATCAGTAATATTTCATTAAAAGGGGGAAGGTGTGCCCTCTGCCTTTCCTCCCTGCCTGCTGAGTAGATTTAAGAAAAATGGCTGCATCAGAAAATAGATAATATAAAGAGCTCAAGTTCATGATAAAAATATGAGGCTGGGGATCCCTGGGTGGCGCAGCGGTTTGGCGCCTGCCTTTGGCCCAGGGCGCGATCCTGGAGACCCGGGATCGAATCCCACATCAGGCTCCCGGTGCATGGAGCCTGCTTCTCCCTCTGCCTGTGTCTCTGCCTCTCTCTCTCTCTGTGACTATCATAAATAAATAAAAATTAAAAAAAAAAATATGAGGCTGTAAGTGCTATTCCTAGAGGCCTAGATATAGAATTTTTTTTGGATAAAGGACGTAAAAGTCTATTATGCATAAGCCATAGTAATTTTATGGTTGTTAGAAGTAAGACGGAATTCTTAATTGGCATAGAATTGGGGACCTAGAAGTTGGGTTCTAAAAGTATCAGAATGTTGGAAGTGATATATTCTGGTGAAGGAAACAGACACATATGTACTGAAAACCCAGAATGTGCAGTATGAAAGCCTAGTAACCCTTCTAATTTCAGCTATAAGGTAAATAAGTCACAGGGATACAAAATATAGTATTATTGTTATTAATTATTAATAATAATTATTAACAGTGTTATTATTGTAATAACTTTGTATGGTGTCAATGGTAACTTCACCTATCATGGTGAGCATTCTGTAATATATACAAATGTCATATCACCCTGCTGTACACCTGAAACTAACATAATATTGTACGTCAACTATAACTCAATTAAGAAAAAGTTGGTTAAACTCTTACTTATTTATTCTTGTAAATCAGTTAAATTACTGGCTGGGACATGATGCCTCTTTAGAGACATATGATATCTGATTTTACCAAGTTGTAGGTTGTGTTCAGGTGACATATGCTAGATATAGCAAACATAAAACTCATTTTTTTATAAAATGGTTTTAGCACATATTTATGATTATTACCTAAATCCATCATTTAATTTTGGAATGCAAACTGGCGATGTTTGAACTCTGTCATTCTTTCTATTTAATGCCTATAATTCTTCTATAAAGATTAATGGCTCTAATTAACTACTTGGTTATCCTGAAGTGCACTCAGTAGAGGAAAAATAGAATAAATGATTCTATTATGCCTTATTTGAAATCATTTTTAAATCATAAGTTGGGATGTTAATAATCCACATTTTTATATATCTTCATGAGATCAAAGCTGTTTATATATGTGATGAGCTCCAGTTCATTACAGAATTTTACTTAGAAATATTAACAACTGTTTAATTAGTCATCCCATTCTTAGACTATTGGCCAAATGGTCAAGTAACCCTGAATTTTATTGTAAATATAGAGGATGGGGAAAACAATTTGTAACCAACTTATAGCTGGAGGCAGTGTTCCATATTCAAAGAATCCTACAAAATTAAAAAGGTAACAACATTGTACATTTGGGATTGGATAAAAGTGAGAGTAGAATTAAGTTTACACTGAGAAAGGACAGTACCTCATCCCCTGACCTCTGAACTTGCAAAAACATGTGGTAAACCCATAGAATGGTGAACATACTAAAACTTGAATTAGTTAAATGATAAGTGCTATTTCTACTGAAAAGCCCCAACATAGAAAGTGATAAATGTGGCAATGAATGGAGTCTCTTATGTTGTCCCCTCCATATGACCTTCTTATTGGGAGAACAGAAGAAAATATAAAAGGTCATGGAAGATCAGCTGTTAAAACCCTTATGCATAAAATTTGATGGGTAAAATATGCAAGTGTTTTGAAAGAAGAATGGATAAGAAAAAGAATAAAAGAGTAGGAGAAGTAACTATACAGAGAAAAGGACATATTTAGACAATTGACAAAGAAGGGGGTAAAGGTGGAGGTGATTTACGATATTTCTACAAAGACTTGGTACATTATTTGTAGATGGGAAGAGAGACCTATCCCATATCAGATGGTCATCTTGGATATGGGGCTTATTGAATTTAGCACTATTAGTTCCAGTAGGTACATTTAAATCCAAAGATGCCGTCTTAGATTTTAAGGAGTAATTTTTAGGGCAAAATGATAAATTTATTTCATTTCAAAAGAGAAAGGAACAAAAATATAATGGATATGAGGTTGTGACTGGAAGCAGCCTGGGAAGTGGTCACTCTGGCATCAATGTAGGAGTGTATTTTGAGGTGCAATATCTAGAGGCTTTTTGCCAACTACATTCTTTGTAACAAGTTTTCTTGAAAAACATGCACTGAATGGTACAATTCCAGGGAGACTGTATAAGGATAAAAAAAAAAAAAAAATGTACTGCCCAGAAGGCCAGCATCCTCAGAAAGCTTAAAACAATGTGTCTTGCAAATACCAAGCAACAAAAACAAAAATAGACAAGTGGGATTTCATTACACTAAAAAGCTTCAGTACAGGAAAAAAAAAAAAATCAACAGAGTGAAAAGGCCACCACAAAATGGGAGAACATTTTTGTGAACCATACATCTGATTAAAGGTTAATACCTGAAATGTATAAGGAACTCCTACAACTCAATAGTAAAAACAAATATCCCAATTAAAATGAGTAAAGGACTTGGGATCCCTGGGTGGCTCAGCAGTTTGGCGCCTGCCTTTGGCCCAGGGCGCGATCCTGGAGACCCGGGATCGAATCCCACATCGGGCTCCCGGTGCATGGAGCCTGCTTCTCCCTCTGCCTGTGTCTCTGCCTCTCTCTCTCTCTCTGTGACTATCATGAATAAATAAATAAAATCTTTAAAAAAAAAAATGAGTAAAGGACTTCAACAGACATTTCTCCAAAGAAGATATACAAATGACCAACCAGTATTTGAAGAGGTGTTAAACATTACACCAATCACCAGGGAAATACAAATTGAAACCACAGTGAGATAATTCCTCACATCTGTTAAAGTTAAATATTATCAAAAAGTGAAAAGATAAGTATTTGTGTGGATGTGGTTAAATGGAAGACCTTGTTCACTGTTGGTGGAACTGTACATTGGTACAGCTGTTATGGATAACAGCAGGGAGGTTCCTAAAAGCATTAAAAGCAGAACTACCTTCTGATCCAGCAATTCCACTTCTGGATATATATATCAAAAAAAAAAAATGAAATCAGAATCTCAAAGAGATATCTGCATCCCATGTTCACTACAGCATAATTCACAAACACCGAGTTATAGAAATAACTTAAATGCCCATCAATGGATAAATGAATAAAGAACATGGAAGATATAGATATATACTATTCAGCATTAAAGAAGAGGAAATCTTGCCATTTGCAACAAAATGGATGGACTTGGGTGACATTATGCTAAGTGAAATAAACCAGATACACAAAAACAAATACTGAATGATCTCAATTATATGGGGAATTAAAATAATCAAACTCACAGAAGAGACAAGAAAAGTAGTTGTCAGGGTCAGGGGATGGGTTCCTGGGAAGATTTTGGTCAAAGGGTACAAGGTTTTAGTGAAGCAAGATAAATTCTGGAGAGATACCTAATGTACAACAATGTGACTATAATTTGCGAAGGGAAAAATCTCAAGTGTTCCTGCCAAAATGGGGAAAAGAAAAAAAAAGGTAAATATATGAGGTGATGGATTTATTTAGCTTTACTGTTGTTATTATTTAACAATGTGTACATACATCAAAACACCTAAAAATATATATATTTTTTTGGTCAGTTATACCTGAACAAAGTGAGGTGGGAGGGAAGGAAAGCTGCCTTCCATTGCTAGCTTACCACATATTTTTTGTTTGTTTCTATAACCTCAAAGTGTGTTTGTTTGTTTTCAAAAACTATTCTATACTCAAATAAATATTCATCTGAGATTTCTTCAACATTCTTTTAATTTTCTTAATGTTATGAATTAATTTTCAAATGATAAATAGTGTTTGCATTCCTAGAATAAAACTAATTTTATGGTAAGGTATTATTCTTTCATTAACATAATGTAGATCTTTAATGTCCTTAATGTTCTTTCCTAACAGAGCTCGTTAACATTTTGCTTAGAATTTTTGCACTTATGATCATGAGATATTAGTCTGTAATAGCTTGTAGACTGGTTTGTAATCCTTGATAGAATTTGCTATCTATGTTCTAACAGCCTGTAAATGTGACTTCTATTTTCTGGAAGGTTATTGTCTCCTTACGTCCTTGGAAGAATTTATCAGTGATATCCTCTGAACCTAATGATTTACTTGAGGGAAAAAATTATGGTTTCAGTGCTTTATTATTTTTCTTATGATTTTTATTTATTTATTTATTTACTTACTTACTTATTTATTTATTCAAGAGTAAGAGAGAAGAGGAAAGGGGGGAGGGAGAGGGAGAGGGAGAGATTCCAGGATGGGCTTGGAGCTATGGGAGAGAGCTGGATTTCAGGACCCTGACATCATGATCTGAGATGAAATCAAGAGTCAGGCACTTAACCAAATGAGCCACACAGGTGCCCCTGAAAGTTCAATGCTTTAAGTGGCTAATGAACTATTCATAATTTCATTGATTAGTTTTGGTAGTATTTATTTTCCTGCAAGGTTTTTCTTTCATTTAATGTGAAATTTTATACTGTACACATCAATTAATTTAAAATTTTCTATTAAGATTTTTAAAATAATAACAGTGTTTAATGTTGTCTATTTTAAAGATTTTGATATTGACAATTTAGAATTTCTCTTTTTAGTTTGTTCAGTTTTAATATTTGATATGGAATTTGTATCAGCATTTTTCAAAGTTATTACACTTATTGATTTTCTATCTTTTACTCGTTTACTTTTGGAAATTATTTTTATTTTCTTTCTTAGTTTTTGCCTTTAATTTTAATACCTTTTTTCATTTCTTCAGATGAATTCTTAGATTACTGAATTTCCAGATTTTTTTATTGTATATAAACAAACCTAAAAATTTCTCTTCCTATATTGATTCACGTGTGCCCTCACAAGTTTTTTTTTTTTTTTTTTAAGATTTTATTTATTTATTCATGAGAGACACAGAGAGAGAGAGAGAGAGGCAGAGACACAGGCAGAGGGAGAAGCAGCCTCCATGCAGGGAGCCCAACGTGGGACTCGATCCCAGATCTCTAGGATCACGCCCTGGGCTGAAGGCTGGCACTAAACCGCTGAGCCACCTGGGCTGCCCCCTCACAAGTTTTAATATATTATATTTTATTAATATTATTTCAGGGTATTCCTAACATATTTTACTCATTTGTTTTATAGAGTTTAGTTTAAAAAATATCGGGGGTTGTTAACTTTTTATTATATTAATAATGCTGATTGGGCCCATATTCTATATGAATTCAAATCTTTGCCATAACATGCCCAACTGTTTTTTACTTTTTGATATGAGCTTGAGAAGAATATTAGGTATCGTATTACATAAATGTCAGTTCTTGCTTGCTGATTATTGTTTAAATCTCCATATACTTGTAGATTTTTCTTTTGTTTGCTTGTTCTTTCAGTTAATGAATAGGTGCATTAGAAGTATTAACTATATCTGGGATATTTCTGTATCTTAAGTTATTTTGAAGTCTGTGCTTTAAATATTTTTAGATTATTCTATTCTATACGAACGACACTAAGATTGTTATATATTACTGTTTGCGTTTTTCTTAGCATTACGAAATCTTTCTCTTTATCTCTAGAAATGTTTCTTGCTTTGAAGTCTACATTGTTTGATATTAAGATAGCTATTCCAGCTCCTCTTTATTGATGTTCACATCATCTATTTACTTATATCTTTTGCCTTTCAACCTTATTTTTAATATGGCCTTCTGTTAAGCTAGCATATGATTAGATTTTTATTTTATTTTATTTTATTTTATTTTATTTTATTTTATTTTATTTTAGATTTTTATTTTATTTCCTAACTAATTTGACAATCTTTTATTTTAATTGTAATATTTAATCCATTTACATTTTATTGAATTATGGCAATTATGGTTTAAATATGCCACCTTACTATTAAACTTATATTTTCCTACTGCCAAAACGAAAACATAAAATCAATAGTAAGGTGCTATAGTTCTCGTCTTATAGAATATTTATCTTTTTATAGAATAATCAAATATATAATGTTTCTTTTTTCCTTCTCTGTTGACTTGTTAGTTGACATTCATTTTACGTGATTTCATGACTACCTGCAGATGATAATTTATGTTCTTGATATTTAAAAATTCTACATTAATCACTGTTTTCATTCCCTAAAAAATTCAAGGAACTTTTATCTTTTTAAATACACTTATGTGCCCCTCTATCTTTAATACTCATTTTCCTCTGTATTTCATTTCTGCACATATTTTAAACTTCATCAGACATCACTGTTATTGCTTTTGGCTAATGCTATTATTGTTATTGTTTAAATTTATCTGTGTACCTACCATCTTTTTTCCTTTTCATTCCTTCCTGCATTCCTTATTTCTCCCTGGACTCATGTTTTTCTACCTAAGGAAATGTAGATACCTTTAAAATTTCTTTTGGTAGAGTTTTGCTGGTAATTACTTCTCTCTATATTTGTTTGTCTAAGAATATTTTTTATCTTCATTGTTGGTACATGATTCCTGATTAAACATTCTCATTTGGCAGTTATCTGTTCTCAGCACTCTTGACAAAATCGCATTGTTTTCTTATTTCCCCTATTCTGGGTTGGAAAATAACTGTCATTTTTTTTTCTTTTAATATTTCCCTGAAGTTGTAGATTTACTTCAAGTCTTCATAAGTGTCAGAAAATTATTTCTTGTTCACTATTTTAAAAAAATTATTGGCTCTGAGCCTTTGTCTTTCTCTTCCTCTCCTGGGGCTTAATTAAATCCTGTCAATGTGAACTATATGACTCTTAAAAACTGTTGTGTATTTTAAGTCCATTTTAGTGCATCAATCCAGATAATTTATCTTGGCCTAACTTTCCAGTGTACTTGTTCTTTTTCTGCTGTCATCTATTTTTAAACCAATCAATTTTATTCTTATTATTGTGTTATTCACAATATTCGTTCTAAAATTTCCATTTGACTTATTTCATGTTTTCTGTGCTCAAATTCTCTTTCTCTCAATATTCTTGAATATCTAAATCATATTAATTTTCAACTCTGTGTCCAATGACCCCAATAGCTGCATTTGTGGGTATGGATTATTTTCTTATTCATTTCTATTGATTTTTGTCATTTGGTCCTCTTTCTGGTTATGTCGTTCATTTTTTTAACTAAATTAAATTCTCCTGACTTGCATACAAAAAATTATAGGGTACCTGGAAGTTATTTTCTTCCACAGAAGATTTACTTTTTTCACCGCAACATAGAGAAGAGAAAAAATGTTCTTGATCCAGGTGAATGTGGAACATACCTGATCTGTGCTTACACCTAAAGCTTCAACCTTTCTGATTCTCCTATCTGAAAGCCAGGGGTGTTTACAAAGGTCCTTCTCCTGAATGGCCCTGAATGTCGTATTCCTTTCCTCAGAACTGTGCAACTATTCAATCTCTGCTTAGCTTTTTAGGTTCTTAGCAACTGTTTTATGCTTTCTTTCTCTGAGTCCTCACCTGTGCTCGCATAGTGTAAAAGTTGAAAAATGTCTTACAGCACTACTGTACTCAGAATGTCTGGGTCATTTCTCTGTGGTTTTCTTTTCTCCCAGGATATTGCTCTGCATTCTTCGTTGTTGGGAAACATAAATTTCAGTGATTGCTTTCTTAGCCCAGGAAGGGCTGCAAATACAAGGTTGCTACTTTCAGCTGGCCCCAGTGTCTTGCACCTAGGATCAGCTAAAAGCTAAAAAGGAAAAAGCAGCAGGGAATACAGGGCTCTTCAATGCCTTACCCTTCCTCTAGGATCTTGACCCTCTAGTTCCAACAGCCTTTGTTGTTTTGTAAATGCCTGCAGTTATGTTTAAATATTTTATTCCTCTTTTGTAGTTCTTTTCAGCAGCAGGTTAGTCTCATGCCAGCTACACCCTGCTGTTTTAGTTGTCAGCAACTTTTGCACATTAATTTCCATACACATGTTTACACATGGATGTGTGTGAACATATATACGTACGTAAGTTATGTATGTATTATTTGTAGATCATATATTCGTATGTGATATGTAAATTATATGCACATACAATTTTGAGAACTAGAGCTTCTACTTTTTAATTGTACAATAAAATAATGAACTTTTGGATTGAAATCTGAATTAATGGCACTTTACAACCAATTCTACATCCATTTCTCCCCATATGTTTGTTAATTTAATACGAATCTAGGCTGTTAGATATTTCTTAACTCATCATATTGTGCTGTGTTAAAATTTGTATTCATAGCATCACTGCAAAGCACATAATCTATAAATTATTAAAATGTTAACTGAATGTAAAAAATGTTCACTGAATGTAAAGCACATGCATAATAATGCATATTTTCAACTTTGGTAAATAAACTTTCAAAACCTTCACTTTGATTTCATAAATCAGATGATAAATTCTAAGCATTAATATTCTCGCTTATTTTCATTCTGATGTCTCTGATAATATTGATATAAAACTGAAATCATTGTATTGTTTGGGTAGGTTTTCTGATTATGAATCCTATACGTTAATGGTTATTGCCTCAATTTGCATCCGTATGAAGGGAAACTCAGGATAGGAGCAATACAGATGCAGCAGAGCAGTGACTGCATCACGATGGAAGGCATGGCTCACAGAATGGAAAATGTACCCTCTGTGGCCGCGCAGCAGCTCCTTTGGGCATATTTTCTTAATAGAAATTTTGCTTTTGAGGTAGATGCTGGCATTTCTTTATTGGTTTTGTCACTAGGTTTTCATCTTTCAGGATTATCAGCCCAGCCCCTAGAGCAAATGAAAACTTTCTCAAATATTTTGTTTCCATTTACAGATTCATGAAAAACATCTAAAGTATGAAAACCTATACTTCCGTGTTCCATAAATTTCCATTCTTTCCTTCTTTTCTTTTTTTAGAGGCAGGGAGCGAAGAGGGACAGAGGAAGAGGAAAGGAGAGAATCTTACGCAGGCTCCACACCCAGAGGAGAGCCCCACCTGGGCCTCTGTCTCTCGACCCTCATCTTGGCCTATGTCAAAATCGAGTCCATCGGTTAACTGACTGAGCCACCCAAGTGCCCCCATTATTTCTTTAATTCAACTCTGAAAATTTGCTGACAAAAAATGATTATTGCTAAAAATAACACAGATAATAAATAATACAAGAGAATTTTGACCTACATTATATAAGAAGAGACAAAACCACTGTTGTAAACCTTTGGACTGTTCTCAATGTGCTCTATATACTGAGGCTCTACTTTTATTTCTTGCACAAATATCTTATGCCTATAACCTTTCATTTTCCTGGTTTCCCAAAGACCCCAATGACTTGAGACCTGGCAGCTCTTTTCTTCTGACCACTTCAGTACAGGTCTTGACATACATCCCTGAAGAGGGAGCAGCATCAAACTTTGAAGGCCCGCCTCAACAACTGGGACTAGTTAGCTTTCCCTGTGGGCTGTGTCTGAGGACATAGTATTTATCCATGAGCATGCTGTAGTATGCCCATGCAGAGAGGTGCTATATATGTTGCTCCTGGGGAAGGCCAATAAAAGGAAGACAGGTGTTTGCTCCTTTGCTTCAGCTTTAATGATATATTATCATGAGAGGGTTTTTATTGCATGTGCATCTCATCCACTAGTAGATGACACCCTATGAAAAACTGAAAATGAGGATGGAAGCTATAGCAAAATCCTCCTAGCTTGTTTTATTGCAAATATAAATAAAATCTTTTGCCAGAAATGACAAGTATTTGACAAATGTTAAACTGGAGATGCAAAGGACAGGGGATAAACCAGGACTCTCTCAGGCAAACTGTGATGTATGGTTATTCATGATACATAGGTAAAATAGGATCGATTATCTGTGGAATGTTTACCATAATTCCCATAATCGTTCCAGGAAAGGTGAAAACATTCTACTTTCTGTGCCAGTATATAATATAAATAATAGACATTTAAAGATAAGAAATCAGTTCAAAGTATCAATAGGTCAAGTACACATATCTTTCATATCATTTGTTGAAGATATTGCTAAAGATCTAATAAATATACTTACACCAACTGATTGATTAAAATCAATACGAGACCTGTCTTTGGCAATGTATTACGAAAGGGTATTTTGTGTACCAGTCTGCATCATAGCAGAAAACAGCTACCAATTTAAAATGGGATATTTTCAAGAGAGTTTAATGAGAAAAGAAATGTGCAGAAACAAGCAAGGCAGAAGAAAACCACAAAAAAATATTGTCATGCTCTGGGGTTGATAAAAATGGAGGCTCAAAGGGGACAAGTGTGGAAGCAGATAGAGGAGCTCAGAAAAACAGCATATGAGGAATACCGTCTGTTAGGAGTTGTTCTTATCCAGGGACACATCAAGGACATGGAGAAAAACATTGCTATCCTGTCCTCACACTCCCCTTCCTCCTGACCTCTCTCTAGGGCTGCCCATTGATGGATATTACCTAGAGGACAGAAAGCGACCATCCAGCCTACCTTCTGGGGATATGAGCAGGTGGACAAAGATAAAGAATGGTTCCGGAGGAAAAAGCAGAAGATGACCAGCAAAATGTTATTTTTCCCCTTTATATAATGAGAATATGTAATTGATTTTACTTTGATTTCTGTCTTTGCTACCAGGAAAATCTAATTTAAGTGGCATTTGTCTCATTAATTTTTCTCAAGTATCATTTTTGAAAAGCATTCTCAAGTCATCAAGTCATTTGAAGAATGAGGGAGGAATTATTGATTTTTTTAAAATGATATAATAATTAAAATTTAATATTTAAAATATTTAACTTTAACCAGAGCTACTCTTGTAGACATTTTCCTTAATCATTATCCTTGTATTCTTCATAAAGTGAGGAAAAAAATCAAAAAGTAAAAAACAATTCTTGATGATCAGAGGCTGATCTGTCCCTCATAGCTAAACCATGTGATTCTATTACACATAACAATCTCATGAAGTACCAACTTCAGACAGAGTCTGAGATCATGATAAAATGAGACAAAGAAGCCACATTATAGATGTGTCAAGACAACAAAACAAAAGCTAGGTCGCTGTGCAACCCACAGAATAGCAAATATCCCATACTGTTTTACCCAATCATAAAATCGTGACTGCTTTCTGATATCATCCAATCTCAGATGAATTCCTGATTTCTTAGACTTTCCCACAAATCACCCAACCAGACCCCAAATCCTGTAATAGTTTTTCTAATACCTTGTTCCTCACAGGCCAGATAGTTCTCTATGGAAAGTATTCACCCTTGCAACAGAGTAATAAACCCAATTTGTGTAACCACAGAGGTGCTCCTCATGATCTTTGGTTGAAGGGTACTGTCAATTGCTATCCTTAGAGATAGTTCAGTGCACCTCATTCATTACTTGCTTTCCAGCATGACTTTCTTAAAATGATGCAATAGGTAATTCGAAAAAGTGAAGTTGCTACAGCTTTAATAGAATGGATTATATTAAGTGCCAAAGTTGGGAAATTTTTTCTATAAGTAAATTGTCATCAGCAGGAAAGCTTTTAAAATGACAATCGGTAGATCTTTTTTTAGCTAAATTTTATGTTAATTATTAAAATTCTTCGATGATATTCATTGCTTGCAGATATGTTTCACTTTAGTAGAAAGTGGTGTTAATTGTAGAACAAGAAGATGACAAGTGATTAGATATCTACCTAGAGGAATGTATCAGTCCAATCCTTACATCAAAATAGATTAAAGAGAAAAGACATATTTGAGAAGATAATGAGAATGGTTTTTCAAATGGTTAATCCAATGTATTTCCAAAAATGGCTTTTAGAATTCATGTATTAAAAATATTTATGAGTTGAAGAAAAATTATATGTTAAATTTTCTCTGAGTCTGGAATATTTTTCAAAATTTTATTTTCAATTTCTTATGTAAAATCAATCACAGAGCAACACATATTTTAATCAGTAACTAGATAACAATGGAACAGACTGCAGCTCCAGAGGCAGCTGCTGAATGCCTCTCCATATATCATTCTATTTTCATTTTTGTAGCATAAACATTTCAAACTTGTACTCTTTAACTTTCTCTCCCAGTGTTAATATCAAAGAGTACATTTTTATGAAATAGTTTGTTTTATCTGTAAGTTTTATTTTCATAAAATGATTAGTCTCCCTGAGAACCACATGAGTTGAGTTAAAATATTATCATCCTTAATGTAACATTTCGTGTCAACTGTTGGTGTTCAGTATTGGTATTCAGTTGATATTCAGTATTCATCAGCAATTATTACTGAAGATACAAAATAGTATATATGAGTTTGTTTAATCTAAGTTTGGTGTTGTAGTTTTCTGTAGAATACAAGGATAGGCAAACAAACAAACAAACAAACAAATTGTTGATAGGGATGCCTGGGTGGCTCAGCAGTTAAACATCGGCCTTCAGCTCAGGGCGTGATCCTGGAGTCCCAGGATCCAGTCCCACATCGGTCTCCCTGCATGGAGCCTGTTTCTCCCTCTGCCTGTGTCTCTGCCTCTCTCTCTCTGTGTGTCTCTCAAGAATAAATAAAAGAAATCTTTAAAAAAAAAAAAGTTGATAATTTTCTACTGCTCCAATAAAGACAAAATATAAGTATGAGATTATTATTTTCCATGTAAGTAGCATCTTGAATTTATATAAGTGAGCTAAGAGTTCATTTAATTTAATTTTCTTAAAGATTTTATTTCTTTATTTGAGGGAGAGCGAGAAAAAGCACCAGCATGGGAAAGAGCAGAGGGAGAGAGACCAACAGGCTCCCCACTGAGCAAGAAGCCTGTTGTGGGACTTGATCCCAGAACCCTGGAGTCATGACCTGAGCCAAAGGCAGATGTTTTACTGACAGAGCCACCGAGGCACCCCCAAAAATTGATTGAATTTTAATTCTCATATAACATTGTGAAGTAGGGACTGATATCTTCAGTTTGTAAAATGGAATTGAGAATTCAGTCAAGTGACACCTGGTTGGCTCAGTAGTTGAGCATCTGCCTTCGGCTCAGGGCATGATTCTGGAGTCCTGGGATCGAATCCCACATCGGGCTCCCTGCAAGGAGGCTGCTTCTCCCTCTGCCTCTGTTTCTCTGTGTGTCTCTCATGAATAAACAAATAAAATCTTCAAAAAAAATAATTCAGTTAAGTATCTGAAGATCAGATTTTTCATGTCTTATCTCTGACCACATAACTCAACCTATTCTGGCTGGGACTTGAATCAGGATGTCTTGCTTCAGCAGTACTGAATCATTGAACTACAGAGCTCTGTACACTATAAAAACCTATACATATTTATAATTTTCATTAAATTGCTTTCCTTTTTATGATGTGCCTATTCCCCACAATAAGTCGTAGCCTTGTTTATAATCTAAACGGGATCATTAGAACTGGTTTCTAGCATAATAGTTACATCAGACCTATTTTGTTTTTGTTTTTGTTTTTGTTTTTGTTTTTGTTTTTCAGACCTGTTTTTGAGAAATGGATACACTGGTTTGGTTTTGTATAATTGTGAGTTAATACAATATGGTAGGGTAGACATGAGAAGGATAATGGGAAGCGCCATATGTAAAATGAACAGAGGATCACCTTGGTACCTTGCATACTCTCTGGAGTATTACCGTCCAAAGTCAACTTCTCAATGTTCTTGAGTAAATCATCTAGACTAAGGGCAGAAAATGCCCCACCCCTTTCAAGTGCAAATATAATTCATTTTCCAAGAAAAGAAAATACTTTGTACTCTTGTAAAAGCAGAGGTAACACATTAAAAAATGAATTTAGGGTTCAATACATATTCCCTTATGAAATTTTGCACAGCACACAGCCTTTTGAGCAGATGAACAACAAAATTATTCTTATACTTTTCTAAATTCAATAGTTTAATGTTAATTTTAAACTCAAACTACTAGACAATATTAATTTTTTTAAATTCCTCATCATTTCTTCTGATGGAGCAGAATTGTTTTTTTTTCTTTCTTTCTAGAAGTCTTTTATAAAATTGAATACCCATTTTGCATTAGCATAGCCTTTAAACTTCATAAGCTGATAAAGTACAAAGCTTGGTTTTATGCTGACTTCAGAAATAGCTTTATCTTATGAGAAAGTTTTCTCACTCAGCATTCTCTAGGGTTTCACGACTTTTGAGAATATGCACTTCAGTAACTACCAGTTACAAGTTTGTTATTTAGGAAAAGCCAATTTGCAATAAAGCATGTATAACATAAGAATGTAACTTTAAACCCTTCAATCATATATTAAGTCACAGTATTATATGTTGGCTAATATTTTATCTTTAATTAACATGTCTCCCTCCACATTTGAAGATCTAAATATTTAACAAGTATCCTCAATTCAAATTTAAAATCAGCATTGTATTGAAGATTGTGGCCTTTAAATATAACTCACTATAATTAAAAAAATCTTAAAGTGTGGAAACATGTCACTTTTCCTACTAATGTTGTCTTTTAAAGATTTCCCATATTAATTTTTAATTTTTATTTATCATTATGAACATGGTGCCACTTTAAATAATCCCCAAATTCATCTATTGCAAAACATTTTGATTTTTACTGTATCATATATTAAATATTTTACCCAAAATACTTTCATAATTTTAATTACCTCTATCATTTATAAAAAATGAAAATAACAAGGCTTTAAAATTAGGAAAAACTAGGGATGTCTGGGTGGCTCAGTAGTTTAGTACCTGCCTTTAGCCCAGGGCATGATCCTGGAGTCCTGGGATCAAGTCCCACATTGGGTTCCCTGCGTGCAGCCTGCTTGTGTCTCTGCCTCTCTCATGAATAAATAAATATAATCTTTAAAAAAACTAGGAAAATCTCTAACTAAGTAATTTATAGATAGTTCAGTACATGAGTAGTTGTTATGCAATGTTTTGTAGTTAAGAGATAGCAAAAAGTTGAAATTTTCATTGAGTCTTTAAATATGTATTTAACTTAGACTATGTATAAAGTCTTGATCCCCAAGGAGTTCACAATTTAATGGAGGAGACAACATAAGTGATAATTATAAAAGAGTCCAGTACAGGGTACAACAAACATGTTCTGTTAAGTTCCAGATAACAAATATTTTCAGCTTTGCAGACCATACATTCTCCATGATAACTATTCAGCTTTGCTGCTAAATGCAAAAGCTGCCATAAACAATATGTGAGTGAGTATGGATGTGTTTCAATAAAACTTAAGTTATGGACATAAATTTGAATGTCATTCAATTTTTATGTGTCTCAGAATATTATTCTTCATTTGATTTTTTCAACCATTTTAATGTATAAAACTCATTTTTAGCTTGCTAGCTGTACAAAATCAAGTATTTGGTTGAATTTGGCCAAGAAATCTGTGTTATTTTCCCATTGCCATTAGAGCAAATTACCACATACATGGTGGCTTAAAACAACAGAAATTTATTCTCCCACAGTTCTGGATGCCAAAAGTTTGAAATAAAGTTCAAGGTGTTGGTAGGGCTGCCCATCCTCCAGAGGCTTCAGGAAACTCTATTCCTTGCTCTTTCCACCTGCTGGTAGCTGCTGGCACTTACTCCAATCTTTCTTATGCACAATGGATCCCTCATGTGATCCTACTGATCCTCCTGTGACCAAGTTCTAGCTTGAACCAAAAGTCTCCTGCTGACGGTCACCCTGGTTCGCTTCACACAAGAGAAATAATAGAAGTTTTCTCGTTGTCCTGTGATATAAAATGATATCTTTTGGATAGTTAAATATTCCAAGGAATTGGATAGTATGAGTATAGCCATGGAGGTAAAATTAAATAAGCAAATAAATATAATTTTAAAAATACATTATAGCTATGAGAGAATTTTAGTACTTCTGGAAAGTAAATGGAAGAGAATTATGAGTTAAGAAAGGGTAAAAATGTCAAAATCATAGTCATAAGCTAAGACTTTATCCAACTGCAGTGATTTGGGTGAGTGGAAGGATGAGTGCTGTGGGTTTTGCATTTTGAGTTTTGTTACCATGGCTGCAGTAAAGAAGACATTTGTAGATAATTCTGGCTATATTTAATATCTCTTTTCAGGGGGCCAGGAGATAGAAGTTGAAGACTGAACTTGAGTTATTCTTGATGTGCTTAAGAGGAAAGGATGTATTTAACATATACACTACTTGGAAGCCAAGTGGACAGGGCTGGATCACTTGGTAATGAGTAGTATGCATTTGGGATGAAGTCAAATCTATCTCCTAGTGTATGACTTGGGTGAGAGTATATGATGGCACATAAAATGTGGTAAAGGCTATAGGGGATAGTTAAGAGCTCAGCTGATCTGAGAAAAAGAAAACTGAGTTGTGAGATGTCGAAGTAACCCATTAAAGCTAGAGACCCAGAATGAAAGCCTTTAGTCACTTACTGCAAGGATGTGAACAAGTGGTTAAAGCCAGAGAAAGCACTGACACCCGCCTATTCAATTTCCCCCAAAGGAGCAGCACACCAATGGAGGGTCAGGTGAGTCAGCACAGACTTGGGGGTCTTCTTACTTTTTTATTTTTTTAAGATTTTATTTATTTATTCATGAATGACAAAGAGAGAGACACAGAGACATAGGCAAAGGGAGAAGCAGGCTCCCTGTGGGGAGCCTGATACAGAACTTGATTCCAGGACTCTGGGATCATAAACTGAACCAAAGGCAGATGCTCAAGCACTGAACCATCCAAGTGGCCAGGGGGTCTTCTTACTTTTGAGAGAGCTTCAACAAAAGGTTCTGGCAGTTGTGTGGACCCTGAGGTGAAGGTGAGAAGGTGGGGGAGGGCTCAGAGCAGGAAAGCACTGAGAGCTGAGTCTGAGTGGGGTAACCTGTCTGGTTTCACAGTCAAGGTTCTCCCCTACTCTTTGTAAGAGGCCACATCAAAGGGGTTCCCCAAGAAGACATATGCCCAAAGCTTCAGATAAAGTGACCCAGGAATGATGGTGCCTCAGCTACCAATGCAAATATGCAAGAAGCGTGAAGGTTTGGGGGGGTTGCTAAGTCCTTGGCTGCAACTTCCTTCAGTGACTGCCATGCTTGGGCTGTCTCCTCCACCTGGTGTTGCAAGGGCAGCTTCTCTCCTGAGGGTTGTGGGTAAAGCCCTTGTTATTGCCTGTGATCAGATCTGAAAAACCATGTGTCTGCTTTTAACCAGGAGGAGCCTGACTCCTCAGTGACAAAATACTATTTGGAAAGAAAGATCCTTCTTGTTTTATACATGCTGTTTTTTGATGAGGCTATGAGACAAGAAATTATAAATACCTGGTATAAAATTGAGGATAACTTTCAGAAGAGTCGAAGTAGAGATTTGGGAATTCTCAGCATTTGTTGCTAATTGAAAAGAAAAGAAGGAAACAGTAACTCAGAAGAACAAACAGAGTGAAAAGATGAGAGAGGCAAAGACAAAATCTTGTCAAACAGAAAGAGTCAAAACATAATCGGAAGACAGATCTTTCAAAACACAGATTGAGACAAGTAAGTTTAAGTTTTGACTGAAAAAAGTATCTTGTCACAATAGAAACCAAAGAGGTAATTTTGCAGAAAAAAAGCCATACATATAAACAAACAGAGAAAGAACAGCAGCTTTAGTTATAAGTAAGTACAG